>NC_143576.1:245016912-245316912 GCF_048544385.1 Mastigoproctus giganteus | reverse complement strand
TTTTTTTCCGTAATTTTTGCCACATTGTTTATCCTAAAAGTGGCAACAATTGAATTAAGCAGATGATTTTTGCATAATTTTTGCCTCACTGTTTATCCTTAAAGTGGCAACAATTGAATTGAAACGGACAATCGTTAATTTTATTATTTAACCTAAGTTGCAATAAACGAACTGAAGTAGACTGATTTTGCTTCATTATTAAACTCGAATCGGTACAGACGATTCGAGTTTATAGAAGCAGATGATTTTCCAATAACTGTTGAACGAAGAGAGTTTAAGTTTCGACAATCAAACAGAAGCAAATTATTGACCCATTAATTAATCTAATATTGCCATTTAAATCGTTAGAGAAAGAGCTGGAAATGCCCACCTTAATTGGATCTACGTGTATTCATTCTTTACACAATGCTAGATGCATCTGTCAAAACAGTTGATCGAATGGGAGAATGTAGTTCTCAATCTTTTGCCTTAGTCTTATTCGGTAAAGGAGCCCATTCAGGGTTTTTTCTTTTGCTGAATGTCTTTTGACATCGAAAAAATTATTTGGATGCAACTAATGCTCCGAAATAAACATACATTCTTCTCGGGAAAAACCCATATTACACACCGCACTAATAAATGCTGTACTGTTACTAAAATACCATCGACTTAATAAATCTGCTTCTATCGCCTGTCTAAAAATTTTCAACAACACCATTTACTGGGTGCCTCGTGCACAACTTTAGTCTATGGACAGCGCATAAATTTACATTAGCAGTGTTGACAAAAATTTCATTGCACAGGGACATCAAACGCGGAATTACTGACGCAGTGCACTCTTTTTGATAACTGAATAACTATAAATACACCTCATAGCTTTTTTCTTCAAAAACAAATGTGTCCACTAATCCTCTGCTCCTGCGTTCTGACAATTGAAAACTCATTGGGTTTGTTCGGAGGGGGATGAGCAGAGGAGGGGACTCTAAGAATCGGCGTTCCTTAATGATTATGGGTCTCCGATCATTCGGACGCAGCTCATCTTCGGAAACGCGTTCCCAGCTTTGACAACAATGATTGGGACAGCTGACAGCCCGTTTGTATTGACACCGGATGCTACGTCATTGGTGCTGATTGCGACAGTCCCAAGCGGTTACAGGAACAGTTGCCTTGATGTGCCCGTCCCTTTTTTTATCTTCGTTACCGAAGAGCTTTTGCGAAGTGACAATATTTGGTAACCTGAAGAGCGAACAGGTGATAAATAATTCATCCGCACGGAGAGGCTGATGACAGAAGACGACTGTGTGCGATGTAAATAATACACGGTAAACAGGCGCGCGCAATAACCGGAGACGGACTTCAAAGAAGGCGAACATAAGGTGCTCCGCGATAGCGGACTGCAATTCGGAACCCGCGGGTGTAATTTAAGAATATAAATGAGCCCGGGGATAAAAGAGAATAGAATGTGTTTGGATCTAATCAATACATTACTGACTCTTGTTTTGCGCGGCCATCTTTGATGCCTTTCGTCTGCTGCGCGTTTTTGTTCGTCTGCTGTTCGAGCACTTAGTCCTAACCACACTAAAACACCATTACACGCTTAATTTTCACCCGGGGACACCAGAAACTTGCCAGAAATCCTTAGGTCGAATATACACGCTTAATTTTCTCTCGGGGGACCAATCTGGTGATTTAATATTCTCCCTACAAGTTGGGGGAGATCTCGGCAAATGCGGCTATTTCAGCGCCGATATGCCAACAGAGACGCAACCTTTCGCTTGCCATTTCCTATGGGGGTCACTCCAGACCACAACGAAGTTCGGTTGCGTAGTGACCTGGATAGGTGCTAAATGAGTGGTTGTTCCAACAGCGTGTGCTAGCCACCTAGCCGTTGGTAGGATAATTATTTTCCAACTTTCTTTTTCCTTCTGTTACTCGAGTTTTAGAGTAGTTTTCTTGATTCTGGTGAACTTCGTATTGTCCATTAAAATTTAAATTTTCAGAAATTTATTTCGAAATAAAAATTAGGCTCTTCGGTTTCTCTTTTTCTTTCTTTATCTTTCACCGCCTCTCCCTCTTGTTTTCTGTTTCCTTCTCTCTTTTTATTGTTCTCTTAATCATATTTCCTCTCTTGTTCCCTCATTCTCTTCTTTCTTTCTTTCTCTTGTTTATTCGTTTTTTTTCTTGTGATCTTTTATGTTTCTCTCTCTCTGAATTTGATTTAGCAACACCTACCTGGTACCTTGTGGGACCACCTTTTGCCAGTAATACATCCCGTACACGTGCTGGCAAGAACTCAGCCAGGTGTTGCAGGGTGCCCTGTGGTAGCGCCTTTCACAATGTATCCAATAATGCCCACACATTGTCAGGTGGTGGTCGTGGCATTGAATGCCCATGTCCAGTAAGTCCCAAACATACGCAGTGTTGAGTTGAGATCAGCTGAGTTGGGTAGCTATGGAATGATGGAACATTCTTTGTCAAGTTCCATCATTCCATAGGGACCTGTGGCGTTACTCGTTGTCTTGTTGATAGATGCCGAAGTTGTCTGGATATGCTGTCATCATGAAGGTATGTACTTAATCAGCAATGATAGAAAGGTATGCGTTCACATCGAGCTGTTGATTAATGATGATCACAGGACCCAGGGCATGCCACGAAAACAGTATCTAAACTATAACACCACCACCTCCAGGCTGCCGAACACCAGCAGTGCATTCAGGTGCCATGACCCCGTGTTGCTTTCTCCAAATGCGGATGCCCATTAGCATGACAGACTTGAACGGGATTCATTAGACCAAGCGACAGATTTCCACATGTTGGTGGTCTAGTGTTGGTGCTGATGTGTCCATGCAAGGCGCAGTTCTTTTATCTCGCAGTGAGCATGGGTACTCATAACGGCCATTGAGGTAAAAGACCTCAGTTCGAATTCCGTCAATGTCGCGAGTAATTTTTATGAGTTAATCGGCCCCTGCGATGGGTAGCAGGATTTTTCCTCCCGGAAACTTGAGTTTTATGTCCAGCAAAAACAGCAAATTGACCCGAGAATACACACTCAATTATAGACATTATAGATGGATCCGGATACCGCTCCGATTGGTCAAGTCATGCTCAACACCACGTGCCAGGCACAACTATAAACATGCTCGTATTTCTTCGAAGAGGCATTGATAACTGTGAATCCAAGAGGCCACAATCGACGGAATTAACAAGACTTACATAGCATCATGATAATAGGGTGCTGCATAAGCAGTTGGTCCGTACATGATACTTCAACGGCACTGAAGATCCTTAGGGCTACGATAAATGACGTGATCTGCAGATGAAGTGGACTGATACGGAAACCGTCATGAAGTGACCCAGAAAACCTCAAAAGCTTTCGGACGTGAAAGGAGATCTCTGCAAAGAATCGTCTCCACGGAACACAGGTCGACGTTGTCGCGCCACAGCACACGTACGTCCTCAGTTAGACTATTAGGAAACATGTTAACTGCAGTAAAGTGCTCAGGACGCTGCATAATATGGGACACCACGGTCGTGCAGCCGTTTATATATAAACAGTGAAACCTCATTAAACCGGACTGCACTCATTCAGACTCTCTGTAATTCGAATTGCCTGCTTTTTATGTTTTAATTATACAGAGCAGATACGCACTCCTGTAGATCCTTCGAATGGAATCTTTTCACGTGACGACAGCAATATTAATAAATATCAACTTGCTTTTCTTACCTCGCAGTTCTAAAGTCTTCATAAATCCTGTGGATCAAGGAGTCATACTCAATTATAACGCTTGTATCGAAAGAAATATTGAAGAAAATCTTGTTTTCTTATAAAGTTTAGGATATTTTTATGATAAATAATCTTCTTCTCTTTGTGTAAGGTTTTGCAGTTAAGACATAATACTACCAGTTACTCTATTGCTACTTGTAAAGCAACAAACTTAAGACAGTTGACAATGAAAGAGACTTAAGCGCAGAAAAAGTGCAATGAATTTGTTGGTAAGGATAAAAGGGTTTTTATTCCATAATATAAGCCTTGGTTAGGCTCCATCTAAAGTATTGCATGAAGGTTTGGAATCTCCGTTTCAGCAAAGGATGCGGATCACCTGGGGAGGGGTTGAAAGATGAACAAGCTCGTTGCTGATATAAAGAAGCATTCGTATACAGAGAAGTCGGTTTCATAGGTTGCAAAGCCACGAGATCAAAGTCTACGTGGGAATTTGATTAAAGAGTATTTGACACTTTGAAACGATTCAGTAATTTGAATAATGGATTGGTCGTTTATCGATCTCAAGAGGTACAATCTGGAGAATATGCGCTTAATTTAAGGAAGGATAGTTGTACACTGGATATAAGAAAATTCTGTTTTAACCAAAAAGATATTAACCATACATTTCCGAAAATTCTGTTTTAACCAAAAAGATATTAACCATACATTTTAGGTATACATTTCCGACTTGTAGAACTGAACGGCTTATGAAAATTTAAAGAAGGGTCAGACAGATACGTGGAGAAAACAAAGCGACTTAAATATACATACTGTACGTCTTATATAGGCTGGATAAGATTGTTTCTGGATGAGCCCTTGCTTACTTACGTCAATTTGCCTTTATTAAAGTTCTCTTGCTTTCTTTCCAAGGATGCCAAGGAGCTCACCAAGGATGCAGTTTTGAATACTTGGTGAGAACTGGATGGAAGATATTAGACCCTTCTTCCACGATCATCCAGATGGTTCAAAGTGCTGCTTCCACATGGGGCATTGATAACCCACGATTTTCAGATCTCTAAATGGTATTTTAACATTAATGTGGATGGGCATGTGTCCTTTATAAGGGCGACTCTAAGAACGTCAGTCCAAATCCGCCTCGTGTCACTGTGAAGTACAGTACTACTGTCAATGGGCCAGCCATGTTGTTTGTTTGTTTGTTATTTGGAGCATTAGCAACTAAGGCCATCTTGCTCCGGGATATGCGGTGGTCATTCCCTGACCTTTCCGCATCCCCCGTATTTGGTGGTGACGGGCTCGAACCCCGGTCTAATCAAGAAGCGTGTGCTAGCCAGCCATGTGAATTAGTGTGGTTTGAGTATGTAGTTTATGTTATGTTGGTCTGGCCACTTAGATACCCAGAAGCAGCAAATCTCTTGGAAAGTTGCTTCTGAGTACTCGTCCTTGCCACTTGGTGTTATAACAGCTAAATGACGTAAGGACCCACACTTTTTTTTTTCTGCACCTGCTAAGAAAAAATAAATTATATCATTCAGACATTCCACGTTGCCAAAAAGCGCACAACATCCAATTTTGCGTTGAACTTTACCAAATTCTTCGCCTCTCCCACTCTCGAAGGCATTTCATTCCAGTGATCTACATCACGCTGCCCGAAAGGTCCAACCTTGAGATCCAACCGTCTGTTGCTTCCCAAAATTTTGTATTTGTAGCCCCTGGTTGGTCTCTCTTTTACAAGTGAAAACATACATCTCTCGTACATTTTACTGACTCCTTTCAGAAATAAATAAAACACACCCAGGTCTTGAAAAGTCTGTCTGGCAACCAGACATCTTCAGTTCCTGAAGATTCCCGGTTGCCAAGCTTTACAGTACGTATCTTCTAAGCCATTCTTCAAACAGACGTCGATTAGAACCATCTTACCAATCTGGTTGCCCTTCTTATAAATCCATTCTATAAGCTGTCTTCCTTCATGTGTGGGTGTGGACGTGCCGCTAGGCACGTCCACACCCACCAGAAAATGTTCTGCCCAGAGCGTCCCATATGTGTTCGATGGGATCTAGATCGGTAAAACGGGCAGGCCAATCCATATAAACAATGTCCTCACTTTCCAAACTGCAATGCGATGGGGTATGGCGTTATCGTCCATAAACACGACCTTGGGACCAATGGCAACTCGGAACAGACGCACATTGCGGAAGGATTACCTCGGTACAATAGCGTGCACGGGTTACAGTACCGCCTTCCAGTATCTGGAGTTGTGAACGTTCATCCAAGATAACGCCTCCCTAGACGAGAACACCTCGACTGCCATATCGATCCCTTTCAGTGATTTTTGCGGGGTGATACCGTGTGCAAACCTCTCGACAGATTAGCTGACGTCCAGAATCGCTGCTGAGACTGAATCTACTCTCATCAGTAAAGAGTACCTTAAGTAAAGATTTTGTGGTTGTAACGTTTAGAAATAGTGTTGGTCCTTAAGATTTGCATACCTCTGTATAATACCATACCGGCTGTAGTATTTAATACTATCTAAACTTCACATTTAACAGCACGGAGGTAATGCGCGTGACATCAACTGATGGTTCGTCACGATTGAATGAAGTTGAACCAGATCCGTGGCTTCTAAACCTGCGCAATAAATAAAGTAAAATAAATAATTTACCGAACTACACTGGCAATGCCAAACGACGTAAAGCTACCATCGAAGCATACCAAAGAGTCTGTCGTCTGCTATAAATCCACGCTGATGCGAAGAAACATAATGTACTAGTAGAATCCAGTTGGAATAACCTATGCTGTTTGGCCAGATATAAGCCACATAGAAACGGAAGCCATAATAGCAAATTTATTTAGCAATTAACGTGGTTTCCTAGGAGATGCGCGAGATGGAATGTTGAAAAGGCTATCGTCTGACTTCTTCGAGTTTGCTATACGCATGTGAATTCTCAATGAGGGTTGTCTATTTGATCCTCGATGATGATTTTACATTCTCACTGCACATCCAGCACTCAGGAATATTTTTCCCCCTTTTTGTTTTTCCCCGAAATATAGACTGAGTTATAATGCCCATTTGGGAGATGTAAGAACTATTTCCCAAGGTTAATCTGCGTATTAAATCGAATTGGTAGTTTAAAATTGAGTATGAGTTCATTCGTTGGATCTTGCTTCAAAGTGCCATTTAAATCCACGCCACCAGATGGCAGTAGAAGAAGAATTTGAGGAAACAAATGCTCATTTAAAGAAGCAGGGCAATTTAGTTCACCATTTAGGGTTTTTTTACTCGTTTAATCTCAATAGATTCTAATGAGCATCAGAAGTGTGTCATTTTATGCATTGTTTCCAAGTGTGCTTGTAATACATCCCTGTTTACACGCCTTATTAAGAACAACCTCTGTAATAAGCATTTACAACTTTTCTTAGCAGTTTTTATCTTCTTATTATTTTTTAGCGATTCTTTTAAGAATTCTTTTTGAAAGAAATCACGCGATCCCCATAACAGCGCTCTTTTCTATTGTTAGCGCGAAGATGTCATTAGAAAGTAAAACAACTCTGGAATATGAAAGCTTTAATTTAATTTCGAGCGATTAAGGCAATTCTAAAGTTTACATTTATTCAAACTATAGAGGTGTGCAAAAGGAACGCGGGGGGACAGGGGGGAGGGGACAGAACGAAAAAGAGAAGAAAAATAAACAGAACAACAAAGTTCAGATAAAAGGAGAGAGAAAATTGCTCCGAACCAGCTACAATTAAGATGGTTGCCTAGGAGATGTGAGAAATGATACGCAAGTGTAGTGTGACTTCTGGTTTGTGAGGCGTGCACAAAGAGAATGCAGACACGCAAACTTGGATTTGAAAAGCATCCCTTTAAGTGCATTAAACACTCACACTTGAAAATTGTGCTCGGATTTTCTTTGTATTCTGAATCTGAAAGTTGTGTTAGTATCAGACTGACTCATGCGTCTCATTTTCAAAATGGTTTGTCCGTCTTTTGTAAGCTTTTTTTTGTATTAAATGTTTTAAAATTCTCACCACAAATACTCTTTCTTCTGTAATCGTTGTAAAGTATCTGTTCAATCAATCTGCAACATCAGCATTAGCTATAACTGTCCCGTAGCCATTACGCTCGGGTCCGATCTGATTCCCTCTTTTCTTCTAAGCATCCACATACGAGAAAAAATTGCTTGTCCCCTTTCTTTGTGCTCTCTTAACCAATGATTCCTCCTAATTTGCCTTTATCAGTCTAACCCCTTTCTGTGGCATTTTCGGTGCGGTAAAATCCTAGGGCTTTCTTGCCCCATATGGCCAATACTGTTCGACTGAAATATCTTGATATTCTTTTGGTCCTGTCATCATCCTTAAAAGGGAAATTATTGCAGCTTATTATCCTGATAATTTGAATGACCAGGTTCATACCATGGTGAAACATTGTTTCCCACAAATGACAGTTTGAGGATCATGAAACCAAGCATATCCCGTGGCCTACTTAATCAACAAACCTAAACGTTATTGAGCCACTGTGGGCATATTTGGAGAGGAGAGTGACAAGCAGATTCCTTCAACCTTCACCACTCAGGTTCTTGAAACGTTCCTCCATGAAGAATCGTTCATGAAACGCCTTGAAACATTCCTCCACGGTGTGTTGCACCAGGTGTTTGGACTCATTCGGGCGGCACACTCGTTTCCATTCCTCCAGTGTCCAACCAGTGTGTTGTTGACGCCACAACATTCGCTGTCGACAATGAACAGCGTGGAGGAAGGGTGTCTTGGGACGTGTGCCGTTGAACCTCAATACATCTGAGTCCAATATTCCTCTTAAGACAGTTCAAGATTTATTTGAATCTATTCCACGTAGACTACAAGCTGTTTTAAAAGCAGTGTCCCAACACCATATTAGTGCATATCTGCAACTCCAATCCTATGTTTCCATTATTTTGTCCATCCGCTATATTTCTACAGAACAATGAAATGTATTCCACATTGGTTGAGATAAAAGATCAAGCGTCTAAGTAGACATCCGTAGTTTATTCAATGTCACCAATAACTGAGAAATTTGAGAGTCGATGACTTATAATGGAGGATTTTACCTTGCGGATATTGCCTGGAACTTGTGGATTGGCCAAAAAACGGCAAGATCTTTATGGATTTATCGAATGACTGTTTTTCTACACCATCATGTTTTCAAGATTATTGCCCACCATATATAGAAATAAATTCTCGGGAATGTCCGCTCTTACCAATACTCATAAATTGATGGAGTATATCTTAAAGAAATTACCCTGCACATTCACACGAAATATCTTCACAAAACGTCGAGAATAAAAAAGTCCACAATCATTTAAAAATAATCAAATAACTCAGTTGAAGCATAAAAAGGAATTCCGAGTACATTGATGGTGTCTGAGAGTGATTTGTGTTGGTTTCAGATAAGATTTCAAAAACATAATCTAGGTGTTTAAGTTAATAACACGCTAGCCCATCAGAGAGACTGGAAGCCTGTCTGTATCTCCCCCATCCCTCTCTAATACCCTACCAAAGAAAGCTAAAAGTAAAGCGGACCTTACCAATTTGCCGGGCCTTAACATTTCGCGTGGTCTCTGATAACCGCTCAGTCCGGAGAGAAAGATCTTCGCAGTTCCAATCAACTTCAGTTCTCCCGGTATGTTCTAGCTGCACGAGATCGCGATAACTTGATTGACGTCAAGACGCCTCGGGGCGATTAAAAGAGCCAGCGGATGGAGGTTTTGAGGAAAATAAAAGTGTTGTTTCGCTGCGGAAGCTAAGGATGATGGTACCATTTAGGATATCAAAACCAGCAGGCTTTTGATCGACTGCTTTAGCGAACAAGACGGTTCTCCTACGGTTGCTCGCTTTATTTGGGCGCAGTTTGAAAACGCTTGTAGGGTTCATTACGGCAAATGACTGGAGCAGCAGCGGCAGAAGCGGACAAAGTGTTTACACACTCTACCTCGAGTCGATGAGATTGGATGGGGGCCCCGGGAAAACGTGTGGAGATCACGGCCCTCCTACATCCACTGGCAATTGTTAAACGCATAATCGGGCTCTTGTTTTGAATACATCAACTCAATTAATGGTTCGTTTCATCGTATTATGGTTTACAGCGTCTTCTTACTGCCCATTTCGTGCTGTTGCGATTACTGGGGATGCGCTCAATGATTCGTGATAACATCTCGTCTGCAAAAAAACTAGAAAGGCAAAAAAAAGAGTTCTAAAATAAGTACGGTGGCCACTAACTTCCGGGTGATGTTCGCAGAGGCTAATAACTGTTCCTTTTAAACCAATCTCAGTGGCCATTTTGTTCGTCCCCTATTTGCCCGTATGGTTTTATGGGGATTATTCTCTCCAAGAGAAGTTGGCTGAAAATAGAAACTAATACGACGAAGTTCAAAGGTCCGTTGTGAAGACCCGCCTTTATTAGTGTGTATGAACAGTGTGGGTTAATTGGATTTGGGATTCGTTTTGAATTAGTGCTAAGGCAACTCGGATTAAGAGCGGTTAATTTTCTCAGACAATTGCTTATGTTCCAAGTGTAGTTTATTTCTTTGGAAAGTAAAAATATAAAAATTGGTGTTCACCTCTTGGAGGTCTTATGAGGACTAGTAATGTCAACAACATTTGTGAACAATGGGGAGGCACTGAATCCGGAAAGAGATGAGGATATGTTGGCAAATAGATGAAAAATTGAGAGCTGTGTCTTTAACATCTGAACAATATAAATTTACTTCTGGGTTTTAATAAACTTATTAAGAAATTATTGGTCTAAGCATCTTTCAAATAAAACAGATTTTTGTAATAAACAGTTTAGGGATACATAAAGTTAAAATAAATCACTCTTCTTACCTCAAATAGGGGTCCTTTCTGAGGTTGGCGCAGTCCACAGTATTTCAACTTTTAACTTGGTTATTCAGCCATAATTCTTTCACTACAAAATATAGTATACATACTCTCAGTGATCACAGAAGACCTGAGTTCGAATCCCGTCGATGATGTGAGGAATTTTTATGAACCTTTTCACAACGTGGCTCAGTTAGTTGGTCTCAGATGATGTTCTTGTTGTTATAGGATTTTTAGGAGCATCAGCAACTAATGCCATATTCGTGCGTCTGTTCTGAGATCGATTTTCTGTTTGCTGGACGAAAAACCCAAGTTTCCGGGAGAAAAAATCATGCTACCCTCGCCTGAGACTGACTAACTCAGTCACGGTGTGGAAAAGGCCCATGAAAATCCTTCACACCATCGACGGGATTCGAACTCAGGTCTTTTCCACCTAGTGTGGGGAAGACAGCGATTCTACCAAAGTTTGGTAGAATCGCCTTTGGTAAATTATTCTTACAAACTTTTTTATTTCAAGCTTATGTAAATTGAATTCTGTATGGTGTGTTCCTCGCACCTCAGTATGTCAATTCCACACCTACCTGGCACATTGGCGTCCCGGGGTTACCCACGGTTTCTTGTGGCTAATAAACTGATAATAACAATAGTGTAGATTTTGTCGCCTTACGACTTCCATTGTTTTAGGAACCCGGAAAAGTAATCTGGCGGAAACTCTATTCCAGAAACTAAAAACGATGATATAAAAAGTGTTTTTCTTTATTTCTTTTAATATTAACTCCCCTTAAATTTGCATATTATTTAGTTGATTAAAAATATCGGAAATTTATCAGAGTTTATCGTTGTTTTAGAAATGGTAACTGTGACAGGAGGCCTACAGATACTCTCTCTGTTATCAGAGTGATTTACTTTATTTTTCTCTCTCTCAATCAAGAGTTTTTGCGCCCCTGGGAAAATGCATCGCACATCCCAGTTCTGTACACCCAACTCTCAGTTTTCCAAACATAATTGATAGACCTTCTACGGCGATGATTTATCAATATTATTTCTCCTCACAACAACAATCCTCAGCATCTTACAAAAATTCCTTTTGACATCGATGGATTCAATGAATGGTGTAATGTTGGCGAATTAAAAATTATTAAAAGTGTGAAAGATAATTCGAAAAGATACGAAGAATCAAAAAACTTGAAGAAAAACAGGTTGTATTGACCCACCCAGAAAAAAAATAATAGTTATGATCCCCCCTTCCCTCTCCTCTCCGTTTCTGCTTCTTACAAAAATCCATTAGCTCTGTACCCTTGCGGCAATGTCTTTTGTTACTCTAAGACAGAAGTCTTTTCAAGACACTAAAGAAATATAAATGAATGTGGGGGGATCAATCTCTCGGAGAACGCTAACTCGTCTAAGGAACAGGCGCATTCCTTCTGCTGTTTGAGAAAAAAAAAAGTATTTTTTTGTGTCTCGTGTTAGGAATAAAAAAAACTTGTACATAATGACCACCAGTCAAACATGTTTGTTGTAGCAGACAAGTATTTGTGTGCAGCAAAACAACACCAGCGCCATGAATAAAAACATGGGACGCTAATAAACAAAAAATACGATATAAAGCAAGCAAGAAAGAATCAAAAAGCTGGCTGAATAGAGATGCATTGAGACTGAGAACTTTAGTTTGTCAGCAAACATAAAATACGCAGACTTTTGGAGGTACCAAATACACCAAACAAAAGGTGGTCGTTAAATGGATGTTTAATAGAAAGAAAATCGCAATAATTTAGTAAAGAATGAAAAACAGAGAAGACAGCGAAGATTAAAATGCTTCGTTCATAGAACGATGTTATTCCATAATGCGAAGCACTCAATCGGAAATGACGCTCCTCAGCCAACCGGAAGTAACGTATTACGATATGGAAAACAGATTTAAATTTCGAATTAATCTTGAAAAAACTTGCGGATTTGCATACGAGGATTCATCATTGTTTTTATGGATGAAGGGTGGCCGCGTTTAATTCGTTTAACACCCGTACTTGTATGACTAATAGTTTTTCGCCATTCTGTGTATACACGCAGGGCACTTCCACTTGCTCAGATAGTCCACAGTCTGCTTGGAGAGTGTGGTATTTAATTAGACGGAAAGTAAGATAGGAAGAACCTGCGCAGTTTCTTTGGCGTAATCAGCCAAAGGTGATTGAGCTCTAACTGATGTAATTGATGTCTAGACTTGTTTGGGTTTTGTCTAGACATGTCTGGACCTGTTAATGCATGGTTTGCTGATTCTCATTGGATTTGATGAGAGAATAGAGTGGATATTTGAGATGCTTTTGATAAGGGTAGTGCACATCGACTGATATGGACTATTCTATCAAGAATTATTTAAAAAAGAAACCATTAAAAGATTCTTCAAACCAAAAGAAAATAATCTTGGCTAACTGGATAGATTCCTTAACATTTGGTCCAGCAAATCCGGCCTTCTCTATCGATCCATACCGTTGCTGCCTCTTTGAAAAAAAATTCTTACTTTGGGTGCAAGATGCCAGGGGGAGTCTTTTACTCCCCATCATAATTGCTCAAACAGAAATCATAAATTAAATCTCTACATTTAGGATTTGGAATTTAAAAGATTTCCTCCAAATGTAGCTCCTCTTTCACTCTATGGTTAAAGGCTTCTTGAGTCTTCCTAACAATTCGAATGTTAGGGAGTCTTTAACAAGTTCCATGCTTGAGTTAGCTTTATCAACTAAAGGAAACGTTCCAAAGTCAATAAATGGCAGCTTACTGAAGAGTTGGAAGTCCAGAGGTGGCTGTTTTTGGGTTTTAAGCAGATGAGACTTAGATCATTTTGAGCCAATGTATTGTGCCTGTTTTTTAGTCGATTTCCGTTTTCCTGGATGAAAAACCCGAGTTTCTTGATGAAAAACCATGCAATCCTCTCCTGAAACCAACTGACTGAGCCACGTTGTAATTATTTCAATATGGACCATCCTTTACTGAGACATCTAATTCTTTGAAACATGGGTGTATATCCTCTTCGCTATGTCTGAAAGACGCTTCGAACAGTTGAAATGGCTCTTAAATTTAACTTGTTGCTTAAGATTCTTAATTAGTGTTTAAAATACGCTGCCTAATTGGCTATTAGCATAAAATTAATGTAGTTTCTTTTTCATTTAATTACGTAGCTCTAGAGTAATACTGATATTACTCCCATTAATTAAAATAATCCTAAGAAATATACCTAATTAATTCAGTTCCACTGCATGACATCAAGGGAGTGTCAGATAATGAGGACGAAGAAAAAAAAAACAAAAAACAACGAAACCCTCCCTACTAGCAATAAATTTAGTTTTTTTAAAGCTTCTTACATGACTACTCATAAGAGATAAATGGTTTAATGGACGATTGTTTAAAGACAAACATACTAAAGGAGTTTAAAAAACGGACATCAAAATCAGCCGGCAGAAGGAATTAATACAAACAAACATAGAACTATTTACAATGACTTCGAAAATCAGAAAGAAAAACAGATCAAAAGAAGGGTGAAGATAGAAAAACAGAGGAGAAGAAGAAGAAGAGGAAGAAAAAAACTCGCTGCAGAGCATTATCTTGAGAAGTGAAGACGAGATTTCTTGGAGCAGAAAGCAAGGGACGTCATTCTGTAGTACCTGGACTGTGAGCAGACATCTCATTGAGAAAACATCGGAGATAAAATGGGTTTCGCTTCTATTGTAAGGGCGAATTGATTCTTGAATTGTGTTAAATACTTTCTCCAGTCTCTGGAAATTTAAGAATAGGCACCGAGAAAAATAAATCTTAAAAAAGAAAGAAAGAAATTGAAAAACGGATCAATTATCTTGAAAGGCAAACTGGCTGAGACAGCTACAGAGAGAGAGAGAGATTCTTTTTCACTGAAATAAACTCTCTTGTTGCGTGAGAATTGCAAGCAGTCCGGAGCTGGAGTGAAATAAATGGCGTTTATATGTGAAATAATTCTAATGAAGGCGAAAATGTTGAATGCTAACTCTGCTTCATGTGAAGAACACCAGAGGTCGCTTTGGAAATGTTACACGTGGTTTGAAGAAAAGGGTAGCGGGAGTTCTGAACAGTGATTGAGAATTTTGAACAAACCATTTTTTCTGTCCGCTCGATATTTAATTTTGTCTGTGGGCGATTTTCCGTTTGCTGGATGAAAAACCCAAGTTTCCGGGAGAAAAAACCATGCTATCCTCTTCTGAGACTGACTAACTCAGCCACATTGTGAAAATGGCCCATAAAAATTCCTAACGTCATTGACGGTACTGGAATTCGGGTCATTTTCACCCGGTGTGGTGAGGACGGTGATTCTACCAACTGCACTACCCACGGGGGCCCCGAAAATATTAGGACATTCATTTACAATCGGTATTCTACACCAAAATTCAGTGACCAGAGAGGTGGTGGAATGCCACAGAGCGGTATTTAACGTACTTCGAGCTGTCAACATTCTGGATATCTCTTTTTTGAATAGGCCAAGTTGGACAGACATCTTTTTTTTTTAAAAGAAATCTTCGAATATTTGGCCGTGTTGATGGAAATCGCGATATCCAAATTTACCAAAAAGTTACCCAAGAGGTCTGAATGCGTATGTTCATTCTATGGGCAGTGTTGTATCAACAATAGTTGTCGGTAGCACGTCCGTAGAACCCCTGACTTTTATGATATGGTGTCGAACCAATTCGAACCTCATTGCTAACATTTTCCATGACTGTGCTTCCCACGCTAATTCCCTCGAGGCTAGCACGTTGGTTACAAGCCTTGTCCATATGATGTAGAAGGACATGGCTCGTGCCGGTACTCAAATCCAAACCTCTGTGGGCTTTGTTAACATCTTGGTAAACTTGGTCACTCGACCATAGCATACATTCAGTTTACATGTATTCTATGGTAAAATCTAAAAATAAACCAATCCGATACTGGTAAAATTTGATAGCGCAGGAATTTATAATTCAAATAGGAAAATATTGAAATTATATATTTCTTTCAATAGAATAATATCCTTGCCATAAAGCTCAATGTTTGTAACGGCTTGTTGGAGAAGAAGAATGCGATACCGATGGACTAGCCCACTCAGAGCACCACTTTAAACCCAATAAAACCATGGGATGAACTTGAGAGCCACATTAGGGATCGTCCATGGAAGCCAACTTGTCCAATGAAAAAATAGTGGTGGAGGAATCAAATTATACGATTCTTATCACTTTTAGGCCAAAAACACTCATAAGGTCAGATGTTGCGATGGGTTACCTATGGGTGGGAGTATATACGCTGCCTTTAAGGTCAAAGGCTAGCCTAAGCTTTTCGATTATTTCCTTGAAAAGCACTGGTGTTCGCGTACTTTTGAGAGTACGTATATCTGGCGACAAGTTAACCTGGCTATCATCATCGCCAGATAATAATAGCTTTGCAAGCGATACTGATATCTAAGCAATCTCTAAAGAAGTAAAATTAATTCTAGTTAAAGGCAGACAGAAGTTTCTTCCGCTACAACTGATTAGCAAAGCAATTAGTTTCAAATTGGTAATCTTCTTTGTTCTTAGTCAGACAATTACAGCATCTTGCGTTCAGGGATTTGCTCTCGTACTAATGTTACGGCAGTTCTGATTGCTGTCGAACAAAATGTAGCGAAACATCGACCTCTCAGACTGCAGAACATCTAAATGCAACCTCAGTAGCGCCTTAGCATTGCTCACAAGGGTTGTGATGCCACAGAAACTATCTTCTTGGCATTAACGAAGTTTAAAAGGCACCAGTAGATGCATTTATACAGCCTTTATTTGTCATTTATATACATTACCCTCCAAAAAGTATCTAGAAACATCAATTTTCACAGTCCATTCGATCTTCCTGGATAAACAAGTCGCTGATCGGTATATAAGGAAGGCGTATGAGCCATGCAGTTTAATTGGTATGTGGAGTCAGCTCCCTACAAAGTGCAAGTTCTTTGATTCAAGCCCATGTTCAGGAATCCTTACAGGAAATAATCATCGGGATATAATAACCAACGCTTCAGCTACAATATACGGTATATGGGCAGTCTATATAATATGTATTAAAAAATAAATAATAATAATTTCCATATTTCTATTAGCTTGAGTTTAATGAAATTTTGGAAAGGTTCCACAAATCCTTCCAGAAGACCCAAATATAAAAATTTGTGAAAATCCATCCCCTGAAAGTCGAGTTATTACATGCGGACGGACGAACGAACAAAGAAATAATAATTTTCGGATTTCTATTGGTCCGATTTTAATGAAATTTGTAAATGCTCTAAAAATCTTTTTAAAAGGCTTTTACATTCGGATGGACATGTTCATGGTGGCTCCCAGACTATTGTACTTCACCTAATGCCACTGTGATGAAATACAGAAACTCTCTAAAAGGGGCTTGACGTGTGGTTAATTGAATGTACATGTAGTGTCAATGAATGTTCTGTAGTATATATTGTGAGTGATAGGCCTCTTTGCCAACTTGGTTATCGCCAAGAACCCAACGGCCATAAAAAAGGTTTTGACAGTATTTCCGAGTTGAAAATCCACAGAGTATTCTCAGCCTAAAAGTACAAGCAAAGTACTGTTTAAAACAAAAGTTATTCTAGCGACTTTTTTTTATCAAATTAACTACCATTCAAGTCGCAACGCTGGGATAACCATGGCAATTTGACAAACTGTAGCCAACTTCTAAGTTTAGTACAGTATTTGGTACACATCACGAGACAATGTATCGCTGACTGTTACCTCCGAAAACCACAATTTTTTGAAGAAGGTTGCTGGTACTGCATTGTTTCCGGTAGTGACGTCACTATTGAAATCTATTTCTGAATATTTAAACTTCCTTCACATCAAATGGAATTTGTGTGAATTGTTACGTAATATTGAGTTCGTTATTGTGTGTGTTATAAATAGGACTGCCCTTCCCTGCTAATTCTAACTGAAACGGTGGATGAAGTAGGTTGACTGGTTTGAATTAGCTGATAATTTAAGAAGTTGGTAGGGAATAAATTATATTTAAACTAATAAGATTTAGAAAGATGCCTAATCGGCCAGGTGCTTACCAATCTTCTATTCCACTGGTTCTGGTTCAACTTCAGTTGATTGTTGATAGCGATCCACACTTTCTACATACCATTTAGGAGAGGAGAGGTGAGGGGTATTGTAGGTAGGCATTTTATGGCTTCAGTCAATACACAGCGCATGGCTTAAGAAAGGTGAGAATGAACTTTGATTTGGCCATTGGCACAAATGGACTTCTGTCCAGTGACAGATGGCAGGTGCACAATCACCACTCATCGATCGGGCCGTGCAAAAGTGCATTGATGGTTTCTTTCCACTCGAGCAGGTGCACCTTCGTTTGGATCATTGTAACCCTTTCAGGGTTTACAATATGTTAGAGGTCATTGAAATGCCAATCGGACATATGAAGGAGAGGTGCGGCGAGGGATTAAATTTGATGAAGTGGAGAGTTGAAGTGGAGAGGGAGGGAGGGACTGTAGGCGGATGGAAAATTAACGCCTTCATTTAATTTATGAATTGGGTTGCAGGAGTAATGGACAAATTGTAAAAGATACGATTCTTGTAAATATTGTGCAATGTTTGCACTTCGCAACTTATCGGAACTTTTCTCGTTTAAAGAAATGAATTAACCTTGTCTCCGTGAAACTTCAATCTTAGCCTAACAAAATTTGCTGCTGCGTATAAAATTAAGATTAGAGACTATATATACAGAGTCCAGTCACAATATTATAATCACCCCCCCCCCCCAATGCAGACATTACACACTCCTAGCGAATCATACAGTGCACGTGTCAAGTTCACACACCGGAAGCATATAAGGCTTGATGTCCGGCATCCGTGAACACAGTGACAGCCTCTGTCATGGGCAAAGCACGCGACCTATTAGACCTGGAAAAAGCCGTGATCATCGGATATCGGGCCAGGGGTGCCTGCATTTCCGAAACAGCGGACTTTGTGAAATGCTGACGTGCTGCAGTGGTGAAAGTTAATCAAGGCTGGACGGATGGGACAGTTTTGACGACCCGACGTGCCAATTATGGAGCCCCATGCGCCGTTGATCCCAGAAGTGAGTGTCCGGCTGAAACGGTTGGTCAGGACCGATTGGCGCGCTACTGTTGCTCAACTGGCCGTCCAAATGAACCATGAGGCCACCAGAAAGGTCTCCAACATGACGGTGCAGCGAACCCTCTTGCGCATTGGGCTCCGGAGCAGACGCTTGGTGACAGCAGCCATGCTGACGGCCGTTCATCGCAAACGCCCTCAGTTTGCACAGCAATACCGACACTGGACCCCGGCTGAGTGGTAACGGGTGGCCTTCCCCGATGAGTCAAGGTTTATGCTTCACCGAATGGATGGACGATGGCGTATTAGGCGTGAAATCTCCGAGAACAGACACCCGGACATGATTGTGGGCAATATGTGCACCTCAAACCACTTTTGTTTGTTTGTTATTTGGTTTTTAGGAGCATTAGCAACTAAGGCCATATTGCTCCCGGATATGCGGTGGTCATTTCCTGACCTTTCCGCATCCTCCGTATTTGGTTGTAGGTACCTCTGGAGGGCACCCTGAACGCAAATGGTTACCTATACAGGTACACCCGTACATGTTGGCCGTTTTCCCTGGGGGCTATGGTATCTATTAGCAAGACAGTGCGCCATGCAATGTCGCCATAATTGTCCGCGAGTGGTTTCAGCAGCACGAATCCCTTGGCCACCGAATTCCCTGGATCTTAACCCAATTGAAAATCTATGGGACCACCTCGTTCGACACATCAGACGGATGGATTCTCCAAGGCGGCTGGCTGCGGTGCATGCTGGGAAAGGCGCATATTCTGGATACTAGGTAAGTGGTCATAATAATGTGACTGGACCTTTATATATATAAATATATTATAAATTGTGAGCATTATAAACGTTAAAACAGTTCGTATCAGATTTCCCAAGTAAATTGGAAGAACAGCACGAGTAAATTTTTTTACAGCCCAATAATGAAATAATAATCCTCTTTGAAATTTCGAAGAACTGACCATCGCCTTATATAGATTACCATTAAAATTGCCAATTCGTTTTTCTCTCTTTTCGAATTCTTTTTCATATTTGTTATAATAAAGTTGACCTTTCATTACAATATGTTTTAATTTTTTTTCGTTGAAACGCTCAAGTTGATATTTCACATGAATGGATCAGCTCTGTGCATCAATTCAACACTTATTTCCATTTATTTGATACAGACACCGCAAAAATTATTAGTCACGTCACATACAAGTGATATCAGACTCCCCTCCTTCAGCACGAATCACTTCATGAACTCTTGTTAAGGATTCAACTAAAATATTCTGCCGTTCTGAAAACAATCTGACGATTAAGTCATTATGAATTGATAATTCTAGGATTTAGAAGTGGTGACTTCACTGGCCAATTTAAAGGACTTAGAATCCTCTGCGTTCGTCGTCACAAGTTAGGGGGACTGAAATGATTTTGTTCTCAAATCAGAAAAAGGTAAAAACGATAATGCGGAATATTTAACGTGATTAATTCTGGTTTTTATTTCATGTAGGATATCCAACTCACAAAAGAACACCCAACTCAGGAGAAGTAATGAGACATTTCATATTAGAAACTACCCCAAGGCATTACTGACCCACATGATGAATGAAATGTCTCATTAGTTCTCCTGTGAACTGAGTGCATGGCATCGGTTAACTATGAAAATAAATTGGATTCGCTAGGCCAATATCCCCGCTTTCCAATGAACAATCCAGACGGAGATGGTAAACATAACAGGCGTTTTACGCATACCTCGAATGATAACTAAATTATGACCACCTACCTAATACTCTTTTGGGCAATGCAGATAACAACCGGTTATCTCCTGGGCATTGATATCTACCAGATGGTTGAGTCCATCCGTAGGGATCTGCAACGCTTTCCACAACGCTGGTGAATAGCACAGTTGGTAGAATCGCAGTCCTCACCACACCGGGTGGAAAAGAACTGAATTAGAGCACCCACGCAAGGGTAGCGGGGTTTTTTCTCCCGGAAACTCAGGTTTTTCGTCCATCAAAATCGACCATAGAACACACGCAATTTACAGACAGTACATAAGAAACAATATGACAGTTGCTGCTGCTTCAAAAACGTTTACAACAATTACAACTTTCCACAGTGTCGGAATAGATGCCGGTTTCGTGTCTATACACCTCACTTCCAGTTCCAAAACGTCCCAAAGGTGTTGAATTAGACTGTGGTCAGGCGAATTTGGAGGCCAATCAAGATGGGTGATTTATTGCTCGAATCACTCGTGCACAGTGCAAGCCCGATGACAAGGCTCGTTATCGTCTTGAAAGATCCCGTTTCTGTCCGGGAAAAATGCAACTGGGTAGGGTGCAATGTCTCCTAAAAGTTACTGGTAGATCTCACCAGCGAAACGTTGGAGTAAACGCACCACGGGTTCTTGCCACCAAAGCATGTTAAACTACGATCGGCATCTAGTAGTAGTGGCACATGATGCAAGAAAGCAAGTGTAGGAGCTTATGCAGCATCAGCCAAAAAAAAAAAAAAAAAAAATCACACCATTCCCTCCAAATGCCTGTCCAGTTCCTCCTTAAATTTATTTAACCTATTAACTTCCACAACGACAGATGGAAGTTTGTTCCAGCAATTAACCACCCGCTGGCTAAAGGCAAATTTCCGCACATCTATTCTACATCTGTCCTTTCTTAATTTGAACTTATGTCCCCGTAGGTTGGTAATCTGAACAAGTGGTAGGATCCCATCAGAATTCAGCGTGCTCAACCCATTCAAGGCCTTATAGACCTCAGTGCGATCACCGCGCAGGTGCCTAGTCTCCAGCCACTGCAATTTGCAGAACTTAAGCCTCTCTTGGTAAGAGAATCCCTTCATTCCCCTCACCAATCGTGTTGCTCTTCTCTGTACACGCTCAAGCAAATCTACATCCTTCCTAAAATGAGGCCTCCAGACCTGTACGCAGTACTCAAGGCGTGGCCTGACCATTGCCTTATACAGAGGGATAATCACCTCCTTTTCCCTGCTAGCAAAATTCCTATATATCATTGACAAAACCCCATGACCCGCCCTAGCAGCCTGTCTGCACTGCTCAGAAAACTTCATATCTGACTGCATAATTACTCCCAGGTCTTTTTCATTTTCTACCACCTTAAGTGTAGTACCACACAGTTGGTACGTTTCTCTGGGGTTACTTCTACCCATATGCAGTACTTTGCATTTGTCAAGGTTGAACTTCAGTTGCCACTTCTTAGCCCATCTGCCCAAATTATCTAGATCCTGTTGCAGTAGCACACTGCCATTACTGTCATTAACAACCCTGCCAACCTTTGTGTCATCTGCAAACTTCGACATTAAGCCTGATATACCTTCATCAATATCATTGATAAATACACAAAACAACAGTGGACCCAACACCGAACCCTGGGACTCCACTAATAACATTAGTCCACGAAGAGCAGCACCCATTGATTACACCCTCTGTCTTCTCCCACTTAACCATCCTTTTATCCATTGTAGCAACTTACCCTTAATACCATTCTGCTCCAATTTGTACAGTAGTCTTCCATGCGCAACAGTGTCAAAAGCTTTCCTGAAATCCAAGTATATGATCTCAAAATTATTTTTTGCATCCAGTTCCTTTGTGACCACATCATAATAACCAATCAAATTTGTCAGACAAGACTTTCCCTTAACAAACCCATGCTGTGTTTGAATTATTGCTGCAGTCTTGTCTAGATGATCCTGCAATGCATCTTTAACCAGCGACTCCATTATTTTACCTGGAACAGAAGTTAAACTAACTGGTCTGTAATTACTCGTGTCACCCTTCGATCTTCCTTTGTGAATTGGGGATACATTTGCACATCTCCAGTCCGTGGGAACCTCCCCTGAGTCCAAGGATGCTCTCATAATTATGGCTAAGGGTTTGCTTAGTTGCTTTGCCACCTCCTTTAAAATAACTGGATAGATCCCATCCACCCCAGGTGCCTTTCTTGTGTTTAACTTCAACAATTTCTCCTCCACTTTGCTCTTAGTTATTACAAAATCATTAAGCACACTGCTACAATTTGATAACCTTCTTCCATTTTCAAATTGTAATAATTCCTCACGTGTGAATGTAGATGCAAAATACTCATTCAGTTTGTTTGCTATCTGAGCAGGATAATAAACAGTCGAACCATCGATGTCAAGTGGACCAATCAGATTCATCCCCTTCCTTTTAGAGTTTATATAAGTAAAGAAATCCTTGCTGTTTTTCTTAGCATCTTTTGCCAAGGATTTCTCGTAATCCGCCTTCGCCTGCCGAACCGCCTTTGTGACCTGATTACAGACTAGCTTATATCTGCCTGAATATTGGGCACCGTGCACGATGGGTCCATGGACTATCGTTTCTTGTACCGCGCACGAAGGCGTCTGTCGGAGTCTTGCACTAAGTATAGACTCATCCGACTACCATACTCGTTTCTAGTCCTCAGGTGTCTAATCAACGTGTTTGTGACAGCACAGTATTCGCCATCGACGATGATCAGCGGTGAGGGGGGTATCTCTTGGATCGCCTGCTGTTGAACCCCCATACGTCTGTGTGTGTGCAGCTCATCGTCATTTGGTATGTTGTTCTTGCATTCCCCATATTGTATTGCGATGTCAACGGTCGCACAGTGACCTGTCTTTGAGCCTGTACAAACACAATGCAAACATCTACCTTGCGTAATCTTTTACAGTTCTGTTGGAAGGAGGTGGTTTGACATGTTGGACCACCGTGTACACGTTAACCGCAGTGAGCTCTGAGCAGCCGACAAGACATGCTATTTCTGCTGATATGGACTCACCCGACGCACGAGCACCCACAAAAATGCCCTTTTGAAAGTCCGTGATAACAGTACTACGTCCCACAATTGCTAATATATCATTTTGAATTGCACAATGGTCAATTATGAGATCCCCATTGCGGATGGGGAGGTCATAATTCAGTGATGACTGAGTGTATGTGATAAAGCGCCTAAAAGTGCTTCATATAATTATCTGCATTAGATGCTTTTAAAATTAGTTGTCTGGTTTCATCGATGACACCATGGCTGCTTATTTTTACATCCCGAACAACTTCATTGTATTCATCCACCCATGTATCTCTCTGTTTATCATGTTCAGTAATGCTTTCTATCCTTTCGATCTCACCCCACGTTGCCCACACAATCACTAGGCGGTATTCAGGCTGCCCATAATTCTCCGCCAGGCTCGCCTGAGCTTCCTGGAAAGAGACCAACAAAAAAAAAAAAAAAAAGATAGGATGTAAGGGAAGGCATCCTCTCCAGGATAGGTGGGATTTGTCCCCACAAATCCCACCTAACCAGGAAGAAGAAGATAAGAAAGACAGCCACGTGTCGAGGGAGACACATGAGATCGTCGGATGGCTTGGAAAGGTCTTATCCTAGGGCTAGGGTTTAAAATCCTGCCCTGGATTCGACGTGAGACTACCGGGGTTAGCAACTCAAGCGACCTGAGTGTCAAGTCCAGTAGATGGAATTGGTCACAATCTAGTTCAGTGGTTTTCGACTTTTTTTAAATAATGGCACCCTTAAATAATTTATTTTATTTTGTGGCACTCCTACTCAATTTTCTGCCTGTTAGATCTGAATCTCTCTCTGTATATAGACTGTGCTGCCATTTTATTAGTTACACCCCTGCTGTGCACACAAATGGTTTGTCCCACAACGTTACAAGTCACATGACCACAGTTGTGGATATAAATTCAGCAGAACAATCTTTCTAGTATCAGTTAAGCGTACAAACCGTAGCAAGAAAGGAGAAAAGGAGTGATCTAACGGACTTCGAACGTGGATTGGTGGTACGTGCAAGACGTGCTGGATAAAGCATCTCTGAAACGGCAGTTCTCCTGAACGTTTCACGCACCACAGTTTCAAGGGTGCATCGAGAATGGTGCAACGAATAGAGAACATCCTCTCAACGGCAATCCTGTGGAAAAAAATCACATGTTGATGAGAGAGGTCAGAGGAGGATGGCTAGAATTTAGCAAGCAAACAGACGGGCCACAATGTCGCACATCACGTCAGAATACAACCTTGGTGCGCAGAATACAATATCGCAACGGATCACTAGTCGCACTTTGTCGCGAATGGGCTACAACAGCCGACGGCCACATCGCATACCTTTGTTTTCAATGAAGAACAAGAGAGCACGCCTCCTGTGGGCACAGCAACTCCAGCACTGGACTATCGAGGATTGGAAAACAGTTGTTTGGTCTGACCAGTCGAAGGTTCTAGTGCATCATGTTGATGGAAGGCTCAGAATTTGGCGAAAACAACAAAAATCCATGGACCACTCATGTCTGACGGCTACTGTGCAAGGTGGTAGGGGCAGTGTTATGGTGTGGGGAATGTTTTCTTGGCATACGTTGGGTCCATTGATACCCATAGGTTCACGTCTGAATGCCACATCTTACCTAAACATCGTTGCTGACCAAGTTCATCCGTTCATGTTGACAGCTTATCTTTAGTCAGATGGTTATTTCCAGTAGGATAATGCGCCGGTGCGCAAAGCCCGAATCACTATGGAATGGTTCCATGAACATGACAGTGACTTTTCTTTGCTGCAGTGCCCGCTCAATCCACGGATCTCAATCGTATTGACCATCTTTGCGATGAGCTGGAAACGCTGCAGGCCTACAACTCCGTCTAATCTGAAGGACTTCATGACACACCATGTCTGTATGGTACTCCATTTCTGCACAACATTTTCAGCATCTTATTCAATCTGCCTTGACGAATTTAGGCTGTTTTGAAGGCTAAAGGAGGCTCAACAGGCTACTAGGTAGGTGCACCTAATAAAATGGTAGCACAGTATATATATATATATAGGCTCTTGTTTACAGAGCTTATCTCACAGCTTGTTGAGTCCAGGCATGATACTCTATGTTATGCTGATGATATGAAACTCCTCACACTGATTTCTCCACATGATGATCTGCTCATGATAACAGCATCAATTAACAATATACTCCTGGAATTTGCAAACTATTTCAACCAGTTTGGACTAAAATTAAATCCAGAAAAGTCAGAATTTATGATATTCTCATTAAAGAAAACGCCTTCCTATATTCAGCCAACACTATGAATTCCCCTATCCCCATCATCAAGAAACATACTGATCTGGGGGGTTGTTTTTGATCCTAAGCTGTGCTTTGGTAACCACATGGAAAAGCTGCTCACCCAGGCAGCTGAACTCCGATGGATGTCCAAACAGCATTTGCATTATATTAATGAAGTAACAACCACCAGAAGATATATAAAAAAAGCACAGTATACTCTCCGCTTCTATATGCTGCAGAAGTAGGGGCATCTGCTGCCCCTAGCACAATTCGACCACTCTTTTCTACTGAGTTTTGGTTCTTAAAATGGGCCATAAACAAACATAAACTTCCTCCACAGTTAAAGACAACTGAAATGGCCAGTTTGATAAAAATTCACAGGCTACCCACGCTGATTAGGGTGAAATGCCTTACCACAACTGTAAAAATGATCACTGGAAAGATCTCGGCACCATCATTCTGGGATCTGTGCTCTTGGAGAGTCCCTCAGCCTTCCCTCAGAGCGACTCCAACTCTGTGCCCACATCTCAGCTGTCTCCACCTATCCGATAGGTTTCTGCCATTTCAGCTACTTTCACGTGCCCAGTCTTTGGATGCTGACCTTAATACGTTTTCTTGTGATAAGGAGTACAGTATATTTTAAATTTAAATTTGGATATATTATGATTAGAATTAATTGAAATCTAAATAATTTAGGGACTTTCGGTTACAGTTTAAGCCTTGTTACCTTTACTCTTCCCATCCCTGTTGATTTCATTTTTATGTTAACTTTCGTTCTACAGATTTGCCCTGTTGCTGGCTTATGTATTAATATGATTTCTATTTATTTTGATATGAGTTTTCTAAATATATATATTAAAAAATGTGTTATATGATAGTTATTATATAGAGGTATATATAAAATTATATAATTTTATTCTTTATATATAAAGGTACTAAACAAACATCAATTACAGATCACCACAAAATTAAAAAGATATCATACAATGGATACCATACACCTTTTTATAATGAAATCAATATATACTGTATAAATAATAATAAAAAAAAACACGTTTAAGTAACTTAAACCCAAATTACGTGGCACCGCTGAAATGTTGTTGCAGTACCCGGGTTGAAAACCACTGATCTAGGTGAAGGTGGTCACAACCGGGTTAAGACAGACGAATCTCGTGGAATGTTCAATGTCTGAGAATAGGATGTTGATCAGTGGACATTGGATAGAGAGAGAGAGAGAGATAATCTTTAATGCCCTTCACGGCCAAAAAGCCAGGGGTTTACATTTTTACAACCTTCCGAAACTTCCGGGAAAATAGAACAATTCATGTACAAAAACAGGTAATTTTACAAAGGAAAACATATTTTATACAAAGGAGAGAACTCCTTACGAGAGTTAGGTCTGATTGAGCTGACTTAACATCGAGATAAGAGCACCAGCTCAATCAGACAGGAACAGATGCAAGGTACACATGTCAATGCAGATTAGTCCTACTAGACATAATTTTTTTCCTGTAAGTCCGATCAATAGCGAATTTGTTCAGGTCGGCGTCAAGTGCCTGGGTTTGCTTGAACATCTGCTGAGGGAGGAACCTGTCCGAGAGATGGAGTCGCGCTGAATGCGAGTAGAGCTCGGGATTGGCCCTAAGGGCAGCAGGGGGGATCCTCCAGCCACAGGTATCCCAGAATGAAGGTGTTGCGATTATGCCTGTTATCATCTTGACTGTTGCTAGGAGGCGTTGGTCTTCGACTAAGGTGGGAAGCCGTGGAATCCCGAGAGAGTTGGCAAGCTGCGTGGTGTGAATCAGAGCTGGAAGGTTGTGCTTCCTGTTGGCCCACTTTAGGAGCCAGAATTCTATGGCAAAGAATGGTTTCTTTATTGATGGTGCCGCTGACGCCCAAATTTCAGCAGCATAGAGTAAAGGTGGAAAGATGATTGCTCTTATATACCTCACGGTTGTCTTTTTATCTCTGATATGAAGGAGATGCTGTTTTGCTATCCACCGGAGTCTTGAAGCACGTGTGAGGAGCATGTCTATGTGGGCGTTGAATCGAAGTTTGGAGTCGAATACAACGCCCAGATCACGATGGCTGGATGCAATTGGGATGAGGATGTTGCCGACCGAAGGCTGGAGAGAAGAAGGAGTTTGCTTCAATGAATACACCATGAATTCGGACTTAGCAGGATTGATCTTGAGCCCGAACTGGCAGAGGTAAGATGTGACTGCAGTGAGAGTGTTGTTAATTTCCGTTTTTACCAGATCAAGGTCTTGACCAGGGATGATGGGAGTCAGTATCTTGATATCATCTGCATAGCTCAGTAGACATCGAGAATGTGCAACCAGTGGGAAGATAATAGATGAGAACAGAAGGCCGGAAAGGACCCCTCCTTGTGGGACTCCTGCGGTGACGGATCTAGTAAGGGTGCGATCTCCTGTATGAAGCTTTATAACTCTGTTATTCAGAAGAGAGGAGAGAAAGCATAATATGTTCCCTGTGATCTGGAAGTGGCATTCCAGGAGAGTGAGTAGTTGGTTTACTTGAACGGCATCAAATGCAGCCTCAATGTCTAAGTAAGTCACAGCTAGTTCGTGCCTTTTCTCGAATGCTGACAAGATAGTATTCGTGGTGGCTAGCAGATTTGTGATCGTTGATCTGTTTGGAAGGGAGTAGTGAATTTGGGCTGGATTACTGGGCATGATCTGCTTGGTGAGGATCGGGAGTAAGGTCTTCTCCAGGAGCTTCAGCAGGCTGGAGGAGTTGGAGATGGGTCGGAAATGTTTAGGTTTCGATGGCGACTGAACTTTGGCTAAAGGTTTGATAAGATAGTTTTCCCATTGCTGTGGGAAAATCTGGTTCGAGAGTAACTGGTTGAAGATAATTAAAAGTGGCTGAATAATGTACGGACTTAGGCATTTGAGCATGAATTGGGGAACTCCATCATCACCAGCGGTTGACGAGGCAGGTAGAGAATTGATGGCGACGATCAGCTGTTGTTTTGTGATCTGAATGGTGCTCAACACTTCTTGCTGGGTGGGCTCTGTTAGTAGAGCCAGATCTGAGTTTTTGATAGGATTACGATTAAATCTTGTGACGAAATCGAGCCACAATTCAGGATCAAATTGCAGCGGAAAATGAAGGTTCACTTTCTTGTATGGAATTTTTCCTTTAGCCAGATCTCGGTTAACGTATAATTTGATTGCCTCAGATTTCATGCGATTAAATTGAGCCCGTGCCCTAGAATAAACGATGCGATCATTGACATTTTGCGACTGTTTCCATGTGCGATGGAGCTGTTGCTTCAGCTGGAAATTCATTTTGAGTTCTGAATTCCACCAAAGTCTTGTATATGGACTGATTGTGATTTTTTTAGAGGCGGCATATTTGGCAACCGTGTTGATCCAGTTTGTGAGAATGTTCACAGCTATTTCTGGGTCACAAGTCTCTAAGGCCACCCAGGGAATGAGAGAGGCGGCTCTGATGCACTTATCTACGTCAAGTAAGTTGGGGCTAGTGATGTCAACCTTTTTTGTTGTCCTTCTGGTTTCTAATTTGGGGGCTGGCAGATATGCAGTCACATGTATTGGGACATGATCAGAGTCGAATGACGTTTCTGCAATGTAATCAAGGGTGCAAGGGATAGAGGCTAGAACTAGATCTAAGAGGTTATTCCCCCTGGTTGGAGCTTCATTAATAAGTTGTAGATCAGCACATCTCAAGTGTGCCAGAAGATCCTTTTTCATATTAGATAGCTGAGGAGGTAAATTGAAATCACCACAAACTACGTGAGAGGCTGTGGGATGCAGCTGATTGATTATCCAGTTGGAAACTTCAAGGATGATTTGCGGGGAAGGCGTTGGAGGTATGTACACCACACAGAGGTCAAACGTCACGAAGTTGTATCTTAACGTAACGAGGATTGCTTCATAGTTAGGGGAGTTACTGGATTTATTATCCAATAGCTTGAAAGTGGATTTCTTGTAAAATATTGCGACGCCTCCACCCTTGCGTGCAATCCGAGATGTGAATACGACCCCATAATCAGCTGGGGCAGCTGCTGCTAGGAATTCTTCATTGTCATTGAGCCAGGTTTCGGTGATGGCGAGCAGGTCAAAATATCCGGGGAGCAGAATTTGCTCCATAGTGTCAAGCTTGTTCCTAAGACTACGCACATTCTGATAAAATATGGTGCAGGCAGGTACTGTAGGTACTTTGATACGGACGGGTGGTCTCTGACATAGCACGACTCGATTCAGCGGGGTGTGTCTAGGACTGATGAGCACAGGGATCGGCATATTGGTGTTCCGTGTCTGTGGTTCTAGTTGCGGTAACGAGATCTGGGATTGCTATGAATCAGGGTACCATTGGTGGGAGTCCTTTCCATTAATTCTATATCGCTGCCCTTTATGCCCGAGATATGGCATAACAAGAGCTCCAGCAGGCCAGATTTCAGGATTGAAGAGTGCTTCAAAATCTGCATCAGCCACATCGATCTTAAAGGAGGCGTAGGTGGGATATTTTGTGGATAGCTTGGTGACTCTACCATTCATTTTCTAGGACGCTGTACCAGTAACCTTCTTCTGGGCGCAGGTAGAGAAAGCGTGGTACTGAAATGGCAACATACCACTGGGCTGCCATGATACAGATGCATCACTGCCAGAGAAAGAAAAAAGGGAAGAGGTGGTCCTCAGTAAGAGATATGACCACCCTTAATGTCAATGCAAGCTTTGCACCGCCTGTCCATACTTAAAACAATGTTGTTGATAAGTTCTTGTGGTAACATCGTCCATTCCTCTGTTAGCGCCACCTTCAGCTTGTGAACATTTTCTGGTGGTTGTGGACGTGCCGCTAGGCGACTCCCCAGAGCGTCCCATATGTGTTCTATTGGATTTAGATCGATGGAGCGGACAGGCCAATCCATACGAACAATGTCCTCACTTTCCAAAAGCATATCGACAGCTGTAGTGCGATGGGATGCGACGTTATCATCCATAAACACGAACTCGGGGCCAATGGCACCTCGGAACAGACACACATGGGGAAGGATTAGCTCAGTACAGTAGCGTGCACCGGTTACAGTACCGCCTTCCAGAATCTGGAGTTGTGTACGTCCATCCAAGATAACGCCTCCCCATACGAGGACACCTCGACCACCATATCGATCGATCTCTTTCAGTGACGTTTGCGGAGTGGTACCGTGCCAAACACCCGCCAGATTAGCTGACTTCCAGAATCGCTGCTGAGATTGAATCTACTCTCATCAGTAAAGAGCATCTTAAGTAAAGATTTTGTGGTTGTAACCTTTAGAAATAGTTTTGGTCCTTAAGTTTTGCGCACCAGTTTAAAATGGTCTTATAATTTTTAAGGCAGAATGTTCCAGAGGGAGAACCTGTCAGGACGTGGAGCGCTGTGTTGCTGATCGTGCAGTAGGCAAGGGTGATGGTCAAAAGGATATCACGCTAAATGGAGGTAAGCTTTGTTTGATTACAAATAATGAGTGCACGATGACACCAGACGCCTCAACAGTAGATTATAGTGGGAATGAATACAACTGTATATATGGTTTGCGGTGAGCGGCGATTAAGAGGCCCCAAGTTAGACCTGCTGATCCTCGCTACCACTGCGGTTTAATTCCTGACTTTGAGGTGAACGTAGTCTAGATGCGAGTAAGACGTGAGCTCGGGATCGAGAATGGCCCCAAGGCACTTCAGCTCGGTTACCAATTTGATGGTCCTATCAGCAATTTTAATCTGCGGCGGCCTGCTTATTTGAAGGGGTACTCTGATAAAAATGGAAGTGGTTTTCTCAGGAGTTACATTAAGCTTATGGAGGGCGGCCCATTTATTGTAGCTTGGTTAGGGTTTGTTTGGTTTTTGTTTCCAGGGAAGCTGTGGAGTTTCCTGTGACTATCAGAATCAGGTCGTCTTCAAGGGGCTTCAGTGGAAACACGGTCCAGGTCTAGGTTCAAGAACTCGACCCCTCATTACCCAATTTTGAACATTCTGCGATTACATGAGGTGATTCCTCATGGACTTTATCTCCAAGGAGCCAACCGCCATAAAAAATTTGACAGTGCAGGAACCAATTTTGATTAATGATCACAATTTCATAAAAATCGTGCCAAAGACTTCTGTGGTCAATGGAAACTGTGAGTGCATTACTTTTAATTAAGGGAGAAGACTACAGTGACTTCAGTATGTTCCTGGGAATCTAATTATACACATTTGGATATCAGTTAATTATGGGAAGTTTAAGGGAATTGTTATATGAGCTGCAACTGTATTTGTCCCTGCGTTTAAGATCTCAAAACAACATGCCAAAGAACGAGTAGATGACCAGAAATATTAAGGATTTAACTAAGCAAAAGAAAAAAGCACTAAATGCAGATTCGCACTGATTTATATGATTATTACAAGCGTATAAAAAAAAAAACAATTGGAAGAGAAAAATAGGTGAAATCTCAGATCTAAAAATGTAAACAAAATGAATTCTGAATATTGTTTAGGTAGCTTCTTTGGTTATAGAGACATTCGTTCATTATATTTAAATTACTATCTCATTTTTCCCCAATATTATTTTCGCGTGTTATTTGTAAGCACCTGAGTTCTGTTGAAACTTTAAGTTACGTTCAGTTTATCACGCCGATTTTAACAAAAGAAATTCCCTTCTACAAAGGAAATAACAGCGAGAATACAAACCGAGGATGAAAAAAATAACAAATTGAAACGCAGATGGTATAATAAGTCAGTGGAGGTGTGAAAATGCGTCGTTGACAACAACAGTTTTATTTCCGGGTTGAAAATCCACAGAGAATCCTCAGCCTAAAAGTAAAACAAAAGTACTGTTTGTTTCATTATATTTAAATTAGCATTTCATTAATAGCAATGAATAGATTTTACTTGCCAAACAGGTGAAACAGAAATGGTTATCTAAGTATCAAGAAGCGCTGGATTACCATAATATCAGCATTATCAGCAGTGGATGAATTAAGAACAGAAGGGACGAATGATCCCCTTCTACCCAGATTGCAGTAGTGGCATATCCATTTCAAGAAGACTTAACTTGATCAGAATTATTTATATTATTCTAGTTAACACTTACGTAAGCTTAAATTATATTTCTCACAAAGGATTGCGTAAAGTTCCGCAGAACAAACCTATTGACAACACCTTGGTTTTTCCATCCGCTGGAAGATTATTAAAACCTTACCTCGTTGAGATATCATTGAAGTCAGTCAGCAATGAATTCTACTGCTTATTCAGGACATCACCAAATAACCACGGCAATTTGAAAAATATTGCGAACTTCAAAGGTCTTTGGTACATATCATGAGGTAGTCTATCATTGACTGTTACCTCCGAAAACCACAATTTTTTGAGGAAGGTTGCTGGTAATGCATTGTTTAGGGGTCATTATTTAGGGTAATGACGTAACTGTTAAAATAATTTCCTGAATATTTAAATTTCACTCACATCAAATAGTGTTTCCATGAACTGTTACGTCATATTGAGTTCATTATTGTCTGGATATAAATAGGAGTGCTATTTCCTGCTAACTCTAACTGAAACGGTGGATGAAATAGGCTGACTGGTTTGAATTAGTCGATAATTTAAGAAGTTGATTATATTTAAACTCATAGAGATTTTGAAAGATGGACTAACCGGTCGGGTGATTACCAGTCTCCTATTCCATTGGTTTTGGTTCATCTTCAGTCGATTGCTGATAGCGATCCCCTTACTACATACCATTTAGGAGAGGAGAGGTGAGGGGTATTGTAGGTAGGCATTTCGTGGCTTCAGTCAATACACGGCGCATGAATTCAGAAAGATGAGAATGAACGTTGATTTTGTCATTGACACAAGTAGACTTCTGTCTTCCAGTGACATTGGCAGGTGCCCAATCACCACACATCGATCGGCTCATGCAAATGTGTATTGAATGTTTCTTTCCACTCGAGCAGGTGCACCATCGTGTGGTTCATTGTAACCCTTTCGGGACTTACAATATGCTTGAGGTCATGAAATGCCAATCGGACATATGAAGGAGAGGTGTGGCGAGGGATTAAATGTGATGAAGTGGAGAGGGATGGAGGGATATGTACGCGGATGCAAAGTTAATGCCTTTAAATAATTCATGTACTTAGGTTGGAGCTGTAATGGTCAAATTGTTAAAAATTCGAGTCAAGTGAAATATAATGCAATGCTTGCACTTCAATGTTTATTTGTGACCCAACAAACTCGATTTTGGTATTGAAACTTTTCTAATTAATTTGATTAAGTTGTCTCGGTGAAACTTCGGGAACAATAGCCTAATAAAATCAACTGCTGCTTATAAATTAAGAATTTAGACAACTAAGAATATAAATTCCATGGATTATAAACTTAAAAACTTTGTAATCTTGAGAAAATGTTCGTTCTTATGACATTTCCCAAGTAAAATGGATGAAAGACACGAGTAATGTTTCTCACAATGCAATAATCTAATACTAACCCCACATTGATCTTAAAATGGAATTTCAAACGAACTGTCTATCGCCTAATAAGGATTGATTACCATTAAATTTGCGAATTCAGTTTTCTCTCTTTCTGAATTTTTTATTTTTCATATTTGTGATAATAAAGTTGAGTTTTCATTAACTTAAAAGCAAGGTTTAAAATTTCTTTTCGTTTTTCATTTAAAACAAACATTCAATCGACGCTGACATTTCATACAAATTAGTTAACTCCATCAATCGATGGAGTTAAACCATAAAATTTTTTTCATATTTTTATTTTATATTAAGTACTGTTTCCTTTCATGTTTCCTTTCTCTTCAGTTCATCAACTCTCGTTAAGGATTCAAATAGAAGCATTAAATACTTTATATCAATATTCTGCAATGCTGAAAACAAACTGACCCATTATTCATTACGATTTTATAATACTATAGGATAAAAAAGTGGTGACTTGGCAGGCCAATTTAAATAACCTCAAAATCTCTTCAGTTCCTCGAATATGTGCAGCTGATATTTGAGGAACGCCACTCGACCTAATGTTTGGACGGACATACGGATATGGTGAAGATAACAGGCGTTACAGGCATACGCTGAATGATAACTAAATTATTACCACCTTCCTAATACGGTTTTGGGCCACCGTTCATCGCCTAGGCATTTACTTCTACTAGATGTCTGAAGACATCCATAGGAATCTGCAGCCATGATGCTTTAAACTCTTTCCACAGCCGCCCTCGTGCTTAACATTTATTTATTATCTAAGAATCACCGACCTCCCCACACCGTCTCGAAAAGACCTGAGTTCGAGTCGCATCGATGATGTGAAAAATATTTATGGGCTTCTTTCACAACGTGGGTAGAATGTTTTTTCTCCCAGAAACTCGGCTTTTTCAGCCAGCAAGCAGAAAATTGAATTGAATTCAGAACACAAGGAATTTGCTGAGAATATAGAGAAAGATTGCCTTAGTTGCCAATGCTCCTAAATTTCTACTACAATAATAAGGGTAACACAATCATTTTGTGGTTGTAACCTTTAGAAATAGCGTTGGTCCTTAAGTTTTGCACACCAGTGTATAATGGTCCTCTCATTTTTAATTCAGGATAGTCCAGAGGGAGGACCGCTGTCAGGACTTGGAGCGCTGTGTTGCTGACCGTGCAGTAGACAAGGCTGATGGTCAGAAGGAGATTACGCTAAATGAAGTTAAGCTTTGTTTGATTACAAATGATCAGTGCAGGATGACACCAGACGGAGTTTCACTGTGACACGTGCCATTGGGCGATGAAACAGACGCACTCTAGATTATAGTGGGAATGAATACAATTGTACAAAGTGTATATAGGGTCTGCAGTAAGCGGCGATTAAGGCCCCAATTAGACCTGGTAGTCTTCGCTACCATTTCGGTGTAGTTCCTGACTTTGCGGTGAAAGTAGTCTAGATGCGAGTAAAACGTGAGCTTGGGATCGAGAATGGCCCAATGGTACTTCAGCTCGGTTACCAATTTGATGGTCCCATCAGCAATTTTAATCTGGGGCGACCTGATTATTTGAAGGGTTCCTCTGATAGAAGTGGTTTCCTCAGGAGATAAACGAAGTTTATGGAGGGTGGCCCATTCCTGTAGCTTTGTTATGATTTGTTTGGTTGTTTCCAGGGAAGCTCTGGAATTTCCTGTGACTGTCAGAATCAGGTTTCTGCAACAGCTTCAGTGGAAACAGGGCGAAGGTCTAGGTTCACGCACTCGACCTCTCTACCGAATTTTGAACGCACTGCGATTACATGAGGAGATTCATCGTAGACTTGGTTAGGTCCTGCCACCTAATTTCCTGAGATTTCAGTGGCTAGGACCTAAAAAAAAAAAAAAAGATTTGATCTTTTATCGCCAAGGAACCAGCCGCCATACAAAATTTCACAGTGCAGGAACCAATTGTCGTTAACGATCACAAAGTCTTAAAATCGTGCCAAAGATTTCTGTGGTCAATGCAAACTGTGAGTGTATTACTTTTAAGAGAGAAGACTGCAGTGAATTTAGTAACTTCCTCTGAATCTAATTATACACATTTGGATATCAGTTAATTATGGGAAGTTTAAGGGAACTGTTATAGGAGCTACAAGTGTATTTGTCCGTACGGGTAAATTCTTCAAAAGGCATGCCAAAGAACGAGTAGATGACCAGAAATATTAAGGATTTAATTGAGCCAAAGAAAACACCACGAAATGGAGACACATTGATTTATGCGATTATTACAAGCGTATTTGTAACAAAATAATTGGTAGAGAAAAGTAGTTGAAAGCTCAGAACTAGACATTTAAAAAATAATAATAAAATTAACTGAGTATTCTTTAGATGGTTTATTTGGTTATACAGACATTCGTCCATTATATTTAAATTACTATCACATTTTTCCCCAATATTACTTTCGCATTATTTGTAAACACCTCAGTTCTGTTCAAACTTCAAGTTACATTCAGTTTATTACGCCGATTTTACCAAAAGAAATTCCATTCTACAAAGGAAATAACAGCGAGCAGTACAGACCTAGGATAAAAAAAATAAGAGTTGAAACGCAGATCGTATAATAAGTCAGTGGATGTGTGAAACTGCGTCGTTGACAACAACAGTTTTATTTCCGGGTTGAAAATCCACAGAGAATCCTCAGCCTAAAAGTAAAACCAAAAGTTCTGTTTGAAACAATAGATTTTCTCGCTATTTTCTTATCAAAATAAGTAGTAGTAGTAGTGGCATGTGATGCAAGAAAGCAAGTGTATGAGCTTATGCAGCATCAGCCAAAAAAAAAAAAAAAAAAACACACCATTCCCTCCAAATGCCTGTCCAGTTCCTCCTTAAATTTATTCAGCCTATCAAGTTTGTTTTTATCAAGGAAGTTTGTTCCAGCAATTAACCACCCGCTGGCTAAAGTCAAATTTCCGCACACCTATTGTACATCTGTCTTTTCTTAATTTCAATTTATGCCGCCTTAGGTTCGTAATCTGAACAAGTGGAAGGATCTCATCAGAATTCTGCCATTTCCAAGGCCTTATACACCTCAATCAGATCACCGCGCAGGTGCCTAGTCTTCAACTGCTGCAATTTGCAGGACTTAAGCCTCTCTTGGTAAGAGGATCCCTTCATTCCCCTCACTAACCTTGTTGCCCTTCTCTGTACACGCTCAAGCAAAATCTACATCCTTCCTAAAATGAAGCCTCCAGACCTGCACGCAGTACTCAAGGCGTGGCCTGACCATTGCCTTATACAGAGGCACAATCACCAACTTTTCCCTGCTAGCAAAATTCCTATATATCATTCACAAAACACTATGACCTGCAGCCTGTCTGAATTGCTCAGAAAACTTCATATCTGGCTGCACAATTACTCCCAGGTCTTTTTCATTTTCTACCACCTTATGTGTAGTACCACACAGTTGGTACGTTTCTCTGGGGTTACTTCTACCCATATGCAGTACTTTGCATTTATCAAGGTTAAATTTCAGTTGCCACTTCTTAGCCCATCTGCCCAAATTATCTAGATCCTGTTGAAGTAGCACACTGCCATTACTGTCCTTAACAACTCTGCCAACCTTTCTATCATCTGCAAACTTCAACACTAAGCCTGATATACCTTCATCAATATCATTGATAAATATACAAAACAACAGTGGACCCAACACCGAATTCTGTGGGACTCCACTAATAATATTAGTCCACGAAGAGCAGCACCCATTGATTACCACCCTCTGTCTTCTCCCACTCAACCATCCTTTTATCCATTGTAGCAATTTACCCTTAATACCATTCTGCTCCAATTTGTACAATAGTCTTCCATGAGCAACAGTGTCAAAAGCTTTCCTGAAATCCAAATATATGATATCAAAATTATTTTTTGCATCCAGTTCCTTTGTAACCACATCATAATATCCTATCAAATTTGTCAGACAAGACTTTCCCTTAACAAACCCATGGTGTGTCTGAATTATTGCTGCAGTCTTGTCTAGATGATCCTGCAATGCATCTTTAACCAGTGACTCCATTATTTTACCCGGAACAGAAGTTAAACTAACTGGTCTGTAATTGCTTGTGTCACCCTTCGATTCCCCTTTGTGAATTGGGGATACATTTGCACATCTCCAGTCCGTGGGAACCTCCGCTGAGTCCAAGGACGATCTCATAATTATTGCTAAGGGTTTGCTTAGTTGCTTTGCCGTCTCCTTTAATATAACTGGATAGATCCCATCCACCCCAGGTGCCTTTCTTATGTTTAACATCAACAATTTCTCCTCCACTTTGCTCTCAGTTAGTACAAAATCATTAACCACCCTGCTACAATTTGATAACCTTCTGCAATTTTCAAACCTTTATAATTCCTTCATGTGTGAATGAAGATGCAAAGTACTCATTCAGTTTTTTGTTTTCTGTCTCAGCAGGATCATCAACAGTCGAACCATCCATGTCAAATGGACCAATCAGATTCATCCCCTTCCTTTTAGAGTTTATATAAGTAAAGAAAGTTTATTGAGGTCGGCCCAGTCTTGTAGCTTGATAAGGGTTTGTTTGGTTTTTGTTTCCAGGGAAGCTCTGGAGTTCCCTGTGACTGCCAGGATCAGGTTGTCGACAAGGTGTAGGCTCAGGGACTCGACCCCTCACTACCGAATTTTGAACATACTGCGATTACATGAAGTGATTCATCGTGGACTTGGTTTATCGCCAAAGATGCCAGCCGCCATAAAAAATATGACTGTGCAGTAGGCTGGATAAGCGCCCGACTGGTCAGTCCAAAGATGGACTAACCGGTCGGGTGCTTATCAGTCTCCTATTCCGCAGGTTCTGGTTCATCTGCAGTTGATTGCTGATAGCGATCCACACTTTCAACCTACCATTGAGGAAAGGAGAGGTGAGTGGTTTTGTAGGTACGTATTTTGTGGAATCAATCACTTCTTGGGAATCTAATTAACACATTTGGATATGAGTTATTTATGGGACGTTTAAGGGAATTGTGTTAGAAGCTACAAATGTATTTGTCCTTACGGTTAAGATCTCAAAACGACATGCCAAAGAACGAGTAGATGAACAGAAATATTAAGGATTTAATTGAGCAAAGGAAAAAGGACGAAATGGAGACTCATGCTAATTTATATGATTATTACAAGCGTATAAGTAACAAAACAATTGGAAGAGAGAAGTACGTGAAAGCTCAGATCAAAAAATGTAAACAAAATGAATAATAAAATTAAGTTAGTATTCTTTAGGTAGCTTATTTGGTTATAAATATATCCTTCATTAAAAGTTAAATTGCTATCGCAGTTTTCCTCAATATTATTTGTAAGCACCTCAGTGCTGTTCAAAATTTAAATTACATTCAGTTGATAACAGCAGTTTTATTTTCGAGTTTAAAATCCATAGAATATTCTCAGCCTGAAAGCAAAACCAAAGGTACACTTTGAAACAATAGTTTTTCTCGTTATTTTCTTATCATATTAAGTACCATTGCGAGATTTTCGAAAATCTTGTTTGCATCTTCAGTAGTCTTGCAGTGTCAAGTTACTGATCATTAACCATGACTTTTTTGTCTATTGAAAATCCGCATTTAATTAATAGCAATGAATAGATTTTACTTGCCAAACAGGTGAAAGGGATTGGTTGCCCAAGCATCAAGAAGCGCTGGATTACCATAATATCAGCATTATCAGTAGCGGATGAATTAATAACAGAAGGGATGGATGATCCCCTTCTACCCTAATTGCAGTGGTGGCATATCCATTTCAAGAAGACTTCACTTGATCAGAATTATTTATATTATTCTAGTTAACACTTACGTAAGCTTAAATTATATTTCTCACAAAGGATTGCGTAACGTTTCAAGAAGAAACCTCTTGACAACACCTTGGTTTCCATCTGCTGGAAGATTGTTAAAACCTTACCTCGTTGAGACATCATTGAAGTCAGTCAGCAATCAATTCTACTGCTTATTCAGGATATCACCGAGTTGAATGGACTCAAATCATAACTCTGGGATAACCATGGCAATTTGAAAAATAATGCGAACTTCTAAGCTCTTTGGCACATATCATGAGATAGTCTATCATTGACTGTTACCTCCGAAAACCACAATTTTTTGAAGAAAGTTGCTGGCAATGCATTGTTTATGGTAGTGACGTAACTGTTAAAATAATTTCCTGAATATTTAAATTTCACTCACATCAAATAGTGTTTCCATGAACTGTTACGTCATATTGAGTTCATTATTGTCTGGATATAAATAGGAGTGCTATTTCCTGCTAACTCTAACTGAAACGGTGGATGAAATAGGCTGACCGGTTTGAATTAGTCGATAATTTAAGAAGTTGATTATATTTAAACTCATAGAGATTTTGAAAGATGAACTAACCGGCCGGGTGATTACCAGTCTCCTATTCCATTGGTTTTGGTTCATCTTCAGTCGATTGCTGATAGCGATCCACTTACTACATACCATTTAGGAGAGGAGAGGTGAGGGGTATTGTAGGTAGACATTTCGTGGCTTCAGTCAATACACGGCGCATGGAACAAGAAAGATGAGAATGAACGTTGATTTTGCCATTGACACAAGTGGACTTCTGTCCTCCAGTGACATTGGCAGGTGCCCAATCACCAAACATCGATCGGCCCATGCAAATGTGTATTGATGGTTTCTTTCCACTCGAGCAGGTGCACCATCGTGTGGTTCATTGTAACCCTTTCGGGACTTACAATATGCTTGAGGTCATGAAATGCCAATCGGACATATGAAGGAGAGGTGTGGCGAGGGATTAAATTTGATGAAGTGGAGAGGGACGGAGGGATATGTACGCGGATGCAAAGTTAATGCCTTTAGTTAATTCATGGACTTAGGTTGGAGCTGTAATGGTCAAACTGTTAAAAATTCGAATCATGTAAAACCAACTGCTGCTTATAAATTAAGAATTTAGACAACTAAGAATACAAATTCCATGGATTATAAACTTAAAAACTTTGTAATCTTGAGAAAAGGTTCGTTTGTATGAAACTTCCCAAGTAAATTGGATGAAAGACACGAGTAATTTTTCTCACAATGCAATAATCTAATACTAAACCCACATTGATCTTAAAATGGAATTTCAAACGAACTGTTTATTGCCCGATACGGATTACCATTAAAGTTTGCAAATTCAGTTTTTTCTCTTTCTGAATTTTTTATTTTTCTATTTCTGATAATGAAGTTGAGTTTTCATTAACTTAACAGCAAGGTTTAAAATTTCTTTTCGTTTTTCATTTAACACAAACATTCAATTGACGCTGACATTTCATACAAATGAGTTAACTCCATCCATCGATGGAGTTAAACCATAAAATTTTTTTCATATTTTTATTTGATACTATTAAGTACTGAAAATTTTCCTTTCAATACTTAACACTGGGTTTTAAATTTTTTTCATTCTTTATACAAAATGAACGTTCAAACCGATATTTCACATGAATTGGTTGGCTATATGCATCAATTGAACTCGTACTCCCATATGTTTGATAAACTCCCCTCCGTCAGCACGAATGAGTTCATCAACTCTCGTTAAGGATTCAAATAGAAGCATTAAATACTTTATATCAATATTCTGCAATTCTGAAAACAAACTGGCCCATAAATCATTACGATTTTATAATACTATAGGATGAAAAAGTGGTGACTTGGTTGGCCAATTTAAATAACCTCAAAATCTCTTCTGTTCCTCGTGCCAATTTCAGAAATCCGAAATGATGTTGTCAAACTAGAAATAAAGTAGAATATTTAACGTGATCAATCCTGGTTTTTATTTCAAGTGGATACCCAACTCATAATAGTTAAGCACATTCATAACGTTTGAAACAACTGAAGCATTACTGTCCCACCACCAGATTGAATTTACACCTTGCACGCAGTGTGTATAAAATGTCTCATTGCTTCTCCTGTGAACTGAGAGCGTGGCACCGGTAAAATATTAAAAATAATTAAGGTTAGTGAGGCCATATCAACGTTTTACAATCAACAGTCCACTTTATAAGTTTTAGCTGATATTAGCCTAACTTTTATGTGCAGCTCATATTCGAGTAACGCCACTCGACCTAATGTTTGGACGGACATACGGATATGGTGAAGATACCAGGCGTTACAGGCATAAGCTGAATGATAACTAAATTATTAACACCTTCCTAATACGGTTTTGGGGCACCGTTCATCGCCTAGGCATTTACTTCTACTAGATGTCTGAAGACATCCGTAGGAATCTGCAGCCATGATGCTTTCAACGCTTTCCACAGCCGCCCTCGTGCTTAACATTTATTTATTATCTAAGAATCACCGACCTCCCACACTGTCTCGAAAAGACCTGAGTTCGAGTCGCATCGATGATGTGAAGAATATTTATGTGCTTCTTTCACAACGTGGGTAGAATGTTTTTTCTCCCAGAAACTCGGCTTTTTCAGCCAGCAAGCAGAAAATTGAATTCAGAACACAAGGAATTTACAGACAATATAGAGAAAGATTGCCTTAGTTGCCGATGCTCCTAAAATCCTACCACAATAATAATAAGGGTAATACAATCATTTTTTGGTTGTAAACTTTAGAAATTGGGTTGGTCCTTAAATTTTGCACACCAGTGTATAATGGTCCTCTCATTTTTAATTCAGGATAGTGCAGAGGGAGGACCGCTGTCAGGACTTGGAGCGCTGTGTTGCTGACCGTACAGTAGGCAAGGCTGATGGTTAGAAGGATATTACGCTAAATGAAGTTAAGCTTTGTTTGATTACAAATGATGAGTGCACGATGATACCAGACGCAGTTTCACTGTGACACGTGCCATTGGGCGATGAAACAGACGCACACTAGATTATAGTGGGAATGAATACAACAGTATATAGGGTCTGCAGTGAGCGGCGATTACGGCCCCAATTAGACCTGCTGGTCTTCGCTACCATTTCGGTGTAGTTCCTGACTCTGTGGTGAAAGTAGTCTAGATGAGAGTAAAACGTGAGTTTGGGATCAAGAATGGGCTAATGGTACTTCAGCTCGGTTACCAATTTGATGATCCTATCAGCAATTTTAATCTGCGGCGACCTGATTATTTGAAGGATTCCTCTGATAGAAGTGGTTTCCTCAGGAGATAAACGAAGTTTATGGAGGGCGGCCCATTCCTGTAGCTTGGTTATGATTTGTTTGGTTGTTTCCAGGGAAGATCTGGAATTTCATGTGACTATCAGAATCAGGTTTCTGCAAAAGCTTCAGTGGAAACAGGGCCCAGGGGGATATTCATGTGTTGTTGTGGCGGACCCCAGGGTTTCCCCCATTAGCCGCTACTACTTCTTGTGTTGAGGCTCACGCCAGAACCGGCCATTTGTATGTAGTGTGTTGGGTGTGTAAATGTTATGATGTGTTCTGTTGTTATGTAGTCAGCCGGTACCTGGCTCTTAGCAAGTGGGAAACAGCAACACCTGGTCACAGCTTCTCACCCCCCATCCCCGCCACGTGGAGGCGGCCAGGATCTACTACCTTCATGCTAGTCTATACCGGAACAAAGTTCCAGGATAGGCAAAGTTCGGAAAAAAAAAATAAATAAATAAAAAATAAAAATAAAAAATAAATAAAAAAATAAAATAAAATAAATAAAATAATAATAATAAAATAAAACAAAACAAAAATAATAAAATAAAGAAATAGAAATAGCTGGAAAAGTTAGGGTGGTGCGGAAGTAAAGAAGTGCAGCGGGGGGTCAGAGAAGGGACCCGCCGTAATAAAGGAAGTTAAGAGAAATTGAGAAAAGATAAAAGTGAGAGAAAAAAAAAAAAAAAAAAAAAAAAAAAGGTGGAGGCAATTTTCAGCCTTTGTAGTAGCCACATGTCGCGGTGCAATCCTATCCTAATTTAGGATTAGCAGTTCCTATCCTGTGAGCAGGATTAGGAGATGTCGAGGCGCATCCGCAATAGATCCTTCAGCTTCAAGGGAAGCTCTTACAACGTTGAAGATTTCTTTGGCACTCCCATCGTTTGATAGGAAATCCTGTTAGAACAAAGGCATATCAGAACTCTACAACGGACCAGGAGAAGGTTCGGTAGTTGCAGCAATCGCTTAATTTCATTGTTAGATAGGTATTCAATGGCATGGCACAGCTGAAGCACTAGAAATACACTAGAAGTAGAGTCAAACGACATACTATAAACACTATTTACGATTTCTAACACAGTAGGTTCGTCATTCCAATCAATAAGGATTTAGTTTCCATCTCGATGTATCACCTCAAGTTCGTGAGACAAAATGCAGGAAGTAGCAGTTGAAGCTTCTTTGAAATATTGAAATATTTTATATTAATGAATTCTTTCTGGTTAGCAGTTCTTGTGAAAGTTTGAAAGTGTTCAGAAATAATATAAGTCTTTGATCAAGTCTTCAGAAATAATGCAGTCCTTGTTCAAGTCTTCAGAGATAATTTCAGTCGTTGTTCAAGTCTTTCTCTTGATCCGGGTTCAGGCTATCTCAGAGCAGCAGCTCTCGTTTCCTCTCGACGCTTAAATGCTCGTGTTGCAAATAAGTTAAAAGCTTCAAATGCATCTTGTGATTGGATCAGAGAAGGCTTATTCTCCCTGTCATAAGAACCAGTAATGACTTGTAGTTCATTCCGTAAGTCGGTATAATAGTGACACTCCAAGAGGATGTGATCTGCGTCCTCTTCACCTCCACAGAGACAAAGAGGGGAAGGAGACAGTCCAAGTTTATACAGCTTGCTATTGAGGCTGCCGTGACCTGACAAAAGGTATGTTCCATATAGTCCAGGAGCAAACCACAATAGTTCCCTTTTCCTGAATTCCCTTACATTCGGCAAATACTCTCTTGTCACCTTTCCTGTCTCCGATACAGACCAGTCAGCCTGCCACTTATTTACATAAATAGTGCGCAGGAAACAGGGCCCAGGTCTGGGTTCACGAACTCGACCGCTCTACCGAATTTTGAACGTACTGCGATTACATGAGAAGATTCATCGTAGACTTGGTTATCGCCAAGGAACCATCCGCCATAAAAAATTTCACAGTGCAGGAACCAATTGTGGTTAATGATCACAAAGTCTTAAAATCGTGCCAAAGATTTCTGTGGTCAATGCAAACTGTGAGTGTATTATTTTTAAGGGAGAAGACTACACTGACTTCAGTAAGTTCTTGGGAATCTAATTATACACATTTGGATATCAGTTAATTATGGGTAGTTTAGGACAACTGTTATATGAACTACAAATGGATTTGTCCGTACGGGTAAGTTCTTCAAAAGGCATGCCAAAGAACGATAGATGACCAGAAATATTAAGGATTTAATTGAGCCAAAGGAAACACCACGAAATGGAGACACATTGATTTATACGATTATTACAAGCGTATATGTAACAAAATAATTGGTAGAGGAAAGTAGGTGAAAGCTCAGAACTAAACATTTAAAATAGATATACAGATATACAGATACAATTTAGATATACAGACATTCGTTCATTATATTTAAATTACTTTCACATTTTTCCCAATACCACTTTCGCATTTATTTGTAAACTCCTCAGTTCTGTTCAAACTTCAAGTTACATTCAGTTTATTACGCTGATTTTTCCAAAATAAATTCCATTCTACAAAGGAAATAACAGCGAGAAGTACAGACCGATGATGAAAAAAATAAGAGTTGAAACGCAGATGGTATAATAAGTCGGCGGATGTGTGAAACTGCGTCGTTGAAACAACAGTTTTATTTCCGGGTTGAAAATCCACAGAGAATCCTCAGCCTAAAAGTAAAACAAAAAAGTTCTGTTTGAAACAGTAGATTTTCTCGTTATTTTCTTATCAAATTTGTCAGACAAGACTTTCCCTTAACAAATCCATGCTGTGTCTGAATTATTGCTGCAGTCTTGTCTAGATGATCCTGCAATGCATCTTTAACCAGTGACTCCATTATTTTACCCGGAACAGAAGTTAAACTAACTGGTCTGTAATTACTCGTGTCACCCTTCGATCCCCCTTTGTGAATTGGGGACACATTTGCATATCTCCAGTCCGTGGGAACCTCCCCTGAGTCCAAGGATGCTCTCATAATTATGGCTAAGGGTCTGCTTAGTTGCTTTGCCGCCTCCTTTAATATAACTGGATAGATCCCATCCACTCCAGTGCTTTTCTTCTGTTTAACTTCAACAATTTCTCCTCCACTTTGCTCTCAGTTATTACAAAATCATTAAGTATCCTGCTACAATTTGATAACCTTCTGCCATTTTCAAACCTTAATAATTCCTCATGTGTGAATGTAGATGGAAAATACTCATTCAGTTTTTTGTTTGCTATCTGAGCAGGATCATGAACAGTCGAACCATCGATGTCAAGTGGACCAATCAGATTCATCCCCTTCCTTTTAAAGTTTATATAAGTAAAGAAATCCTTACTGTTTTTCTTAGCATCTTTTGCCAAGGATTTCTGGTAATCTGCCTGAAATCAAAAGTACCATTGCAGGATCGCAAATTTTCAATGATTTTGTTTGTAACTATAATACTTTTGTTGTGTCAAATTACCGATCATTAACCATGACTTTCTGTCTATTGAAAATCCGCATTTAATTAATAGCAATGAATAGATTTTACTTGCCAAACTGGTTAAGTAGAATGGTTTCCCAAGCATCAAGAAGCAGCTGGAGTATCATAATATCAGCATTATCAGAAGCGGATGAATAAAGAACAGAAAGGACGGATGATCCCGTTCTACCCTGATTTCAGTAGTGCTATATCTATTTCAAGAAGACTTCACTTGATCAGAATTATTTATATTATTCTAGTTAACAGTTACGTAAGCTTAAATTATATTTCTCACAAAGGATTGCATAACGTTTCCATAACAAACCTCTTGACAACACCTTGGTTTCCATCTGTTGGCAAGAGGTTTGTTCTGGAAACGTTACTTACCTCGTTGGGCCATCATTGAAATCAGTCAGCAATGAATTCTACTGCTTATTCAGGACATCATCAGGTTGAATGGATTCAAATCATAACGCTGGAATAACATTGGCAATTTGAAAAACATTGCGAACTTCTAAGGTTAGCGCATTCTTTGGTACACATCATGAGATATTCTATCATTGACTGTTACCTCCGAAAACCACAATTTTTTGAGGAAAGTTGCTGGTACTGCATTGTTTGGGGTAGTGACGTAACTGTTAAAGTAATTTTCTAAATATTTAAACTTCAGTCACATATCAGATATTGTTTCCATGAACTGTTACGTCATATTCAGTTCATTATTGTCTGGATATAAATAAGAGTTCCTTTCCCTGCTATCTCTAACTGAAACGGTGGATGAAGTAGGTTGACTTGTTTGAATTAGCTGATAATTTAACAAGTTGGTAGGGAATAAATTATATTTAAACTAATAAGATTTCGAAAGATGGCCTAATCGGCCAGGTGCTTACCAGTCTCCTAATCTACTAGTTCCGGTTCATCTTCAGTTGATTGCTGATAGCGATCCAAACTTTCTACATACCATTTAGGAGAGGAGAGGTGAGGGGTATTGTAGGTAGGCATTTCGTGGCTTCAATCAATACATGGCGCATGGATTAAGAAAGATGGGAATGAACGTTGATTTCGCCATTGACACAAATGGACTTCTGTCCAGTGACAGATGGCAGGTGCACAATCACCACTCATCGATTCGGCCATGCAAATGTGTATTGATGGTTTCTTTCCACTCGAGCAGGTGCACCATCGTGTGGTTCATTGTAACCCTTTCGGGACTTACAATATGCTTGAGGTCATTGAATTGCCAATCGGACATGCGAAGGAGAGGTGCGGCGAGGGATTAAATTTCAAGTGGAGAGTTGAAGAGGAGAGGGAGGGAGGGATATGTAGTCGGATGCAAAGTTAATGTGTTTAGTTAATTCATGGACTTAGGTTGGAGCTGTAATAGTCAAACTGTTAGAGATTCGAGTCATGTAAAGTTTTATGCAATGTTTGCACCCTATGTTTATTTGTGACCCAAGAAACTCGATTTTGGTATTGAAACTTTTCTAATTAATTTGATTAAGTTGTCTGGGTGAAACGTCGGGAACACTAGCCTAATAAAATCAACTGCTGCTTATAAATTAAGAATTTAGACAATTAAGTATATAAATTCCAAGGATTATAAACTTAAAATCTTTGTAATCTTGAGAAAAGGTTCGTTCTTATGACATTTCCCAAGTAAAGTGGATGAAAGACACGAGTAATTTTTCTCACAATGCAATAATCTAATACTAAGCCCACATTGATCTTAAAATGGAATTTCAAACGAACTGTTTATCGCCTGATACGGATTACCATTAAAGTTTGCGAATTCAGTTTTCTCTCTTTCTGAATTTTTTATTTTTCATATTTCTGATAATAAAGTTGAGTTTGCATTAACTTAAAAGCAAGGTTTAAAATTTCTTTTCGTTTTTCCTTTAAAACAAACATTCAATTGACTTTGATATTTCATACAAATGGGTTAATTCTATGCATCAATACACCTCCTATTTTGATGATGACTTCGATGATGTCTCAACGAATTAAGGTTTTTACAAACTGCCAACGATGGAAACCACGGTGTTGTGAAGAGTTTTGTTCTTCGAAATGCTAAGTAATCCGTTGTTGTTTCGGGGAAAATAATGGAGTCACTTTTTAAAGAAGCATTGCAGAATCATCTAGACAAGACTGCAGTAGTAATTCATACACAGCATTGGTTTGATAAAGTGAAGTGGTGTCTGAACAATTTGATTGGATACTACGATGTGGTCACAAAGGAACTGGATGCAAAAAATCATTTTGATATATGATTTCAGGAAAGCTTTTGATACTGTTGCACAATTAAAACTGCTGTACAAATTAGAGCGGTATGGCATTAAGGGCAAGTTACTGCAATGGAGAAAAGGGTGGTTGAGTGGGAGAAGACAAAGCGCTAATCGATGGACGCTGCTTTTCTTGGACTAATGTTAGTGGAGTCCTCCAGGGTTCTATCTTGGGCCTGTTGTTGTTTTCTATGTTCACCAATGTATTGATAAATACACCGATGAACCAAAACATTATGACCAGCGAGTCGTTATGCAAATGGAAAAAAAAATCTGCAGAGTAACTACGGCGCGTGCGCGGGTCAGAATAGGGTATAAGAAACACCTAAGACTGAGCTCCGTTAATCAGTGTTACTCCTGTTCTTCAGATGGGAAAGGCAGCGGATTCAACCGAGTTTGAGAAAGGTCAAATTAGAATGGCCAGACGACTGGGTCAGAGCATATCCCAAACGGCACGGCTGGTGGGATGCTCACGGTCAGCCGTGTTTAGAACCTACCGAAAGTGGTCCGAGGAGGGGTAACCCACAAACCGCCGGCGAGGTGTTGGATGACCACGGCTCATTGATGCTCGAGGTCAGCGAAGGCCTCCCGGACGGTACGTTGCAACAGAAGGGCTACTGTAGCGAAACCTGCTGGTAATTGGAATGCTGGTGCTGGGACTAATTTGTCACAACACACAGTACATCAAATCCTGCTGAAAATCGGGCTGCGTAGCCGCAGGCCGCTCCGAGTGCCCATGCTAACTACGGTTTACCGGCGACAGGGCCTACAATGGGTACGCGAGCAGCGAAAATGGACCTTGAGTGATCGGAAGAAGATCGTATGGTCCAATGAATCACGTTTCCTGTTGCATCATGTTGACGGCCGGGTACGTGTGCGTCGTTTACCTGGGGAAGTGGACGCCTAGATGCACTGTGGACGAAAACAAGCCGGTGGCGGTGGTGTCATGCTTTCGGCAAGGTTCTGCTGGGATACACTTTGTCCAGTCTTCCATTTGCTGCCCACTGTTACATCAAGACTTCTAGGTATTGTCCTGGCCTCCAAATTCCCCAGACATCAATCCCATCTATAGAATCTGTTATTTGTGTTGGAACAGCAACTCCGGTCTGCGGCGTGTCAACCACGGACCTTACAGGAGTTAAAGGATCTGCTGGTTACGTGTTGGTACCAGATACTACAAGGCACATTTAGACATCTTGTAGTGTCCATGCCTCGCCGGGTACGAGCTGATTTGGCTGCACGTGGAGGACCAACATCATATTAGGTAGGTGGTCGAAGATGCTCCAAGGTTCCACCATGAGGCGCGATGCATGCGTGACACCGACGCAGCATGGATTGGCGGACACGGTCGAACACACCTGGAGTTTCTTTGACAGTAGCAGCAGCACAGACGAGTCTCGCCACGAGATCCATTTCCGTCTCCACAGGCGATTCATACACGATAGATTTGAGGGCCCCCACAGAAAGAAATCAAGGCTCGATAAATCAGGTGAGCGTGGGGACCAGACAACGGTCCACCACGGCCAATTCATCGACGCCCAAAACACCTGTTCAAATGGTGACGAACACACCTTCCATAATGGGCAGGTGCCCCGTCATGTTGAGACCAAATGTTGCGTCTCACATTTGCTGGAACATCGTCAAGTAACCCTGGTAGAACTTGTTCAAGAGAGATCCGATATTTAGCAGAGTTCATGCGGGATGGTAACAGGTATGGGCCGACTAAGCAGTCACCGACCATACCTGACCACACATTTATTGTGAAGCGACGTTGTGCCGCATGAGGGCACACACCATGTGGGTTGTCGTGAGCCCACACATGAGAATTGTGCTGATTGAATAAGCCTTCCCGAGTGAAATAAGCCTCATCCTTGGACAAAACATAGCATGGAAAATTCAAGTCTCGAACACTTTCTGGGAGAAACCACTGCGCAAAAGCCACACGTGCAGGATGATCTTGGCGGAGCAGTAACTGAACCCTTTGGAGATGAAAGGGGTGTAAGGAATCGTCGTGTCAGACACGCTGTACACTGCAACGAGACACTCCTAAGGCATAGGCAACGGCACGTGTGCTGGTAGTAGGATTATTCTGGACGGCATTCAACACACTTTCTTCTATGGCGGGAATTCGCATCGAACGTAGTCTGACCGCACTACCCTGTTACCTCTAAATGACCCAAAATCGCACAAATTTTGATGCACACGCGCAAACAACCAGTGGTCCGGTACATGTCTGTCTGGGAAGCGTTCTCCATAAATTTGTTGAGCAGCTAGTCCATTGCCCTCTGCCAATCCATACACTAGGTGCATGTCTGCCAGCTCACAGTTCGTATATCGATGCATGCTCTTCGTGCGGCGACTACCGCGCAGTCTACTGACTTACGGTGACGTTTCCGGTTATTGGTTCCTATGCGATTCACATTCCATCAGACGGTACCTACCCCTAAACGTTTGTACCAATATTTTTTAGACACCCTGTATTTGATACAAACTTTGAAAAAAATATTATTCCCGTCACATATAAGGAATATTCGGCTCTCCTCCTTCAGAAGGAATCACTTTTTGAACTCTCGTCAAGATCCTCCCAGATGCATTAAATGCTTTCTATCAATATTCCCGCATTCTGAAAACGATGTTACGATCACATAATTATGAATTAATAATTCTATAGGATTTAGTATCGGTGACTTGGCCAATTTCGATAAGATAGAATTCTCTCCTGTCAAGTTAGGACGGCTGAAATTCTTTTGTTCTCAAATCAGAAAAAGTTAAAAACTGATAATGCAGTTTTCACGTGATCAATCCTGGATTTTATTTCAACTACGCCCCACAACTCATAACAGTTAACCATATTCATATTTGAAACACCCCAAAAACATTACTAACCAACCACCAGCTTCAATGACAACCTTGGACGCAGTGGGCATGAAATGTCTCATTGTTTCTGCTGTGAACTCAGTGCTGGGCATCGGTAAATTATGAAAAGAAAATTGGATTAGTCAGGCGATATCACCAATTTCCAATAGACGGCCCACTTTGTATGTTTTAGTTGATGCCTAACTTTTATGTGCACCTTATTTTTGATGGATCCTACTCTACCTACCTTCGGACGTACAGCAGATATGGTGAAGATAACAGACCTTTGACGCATATACTGAGTGATAACTGAATTATGACCACCTACCTAATACTGGTTTGGGCCACTGTTCGCGGGGATAACAACCAGTTATCACCTGGGCATTGACATCTAGATGTCTGAAGACAATCGCAGGGATCTGTAGCCATGGTGCCAGAAAGGCTGTCCACAGCCGCCCTCGTTGGTAGCACAGTTGGTAGAATCGCTGTCTTCCCACACCGAGTGGAAAGGTTTGAATTCGAGTGAATTCGTCGATGATGGGAGAGATTTTTATGCGCTTTTTTCACAATGTGACTGAGTTATTAGATCTAAGGTGAGGGTAGCATGGTTTTTCCTCCCGAAAACTCAGGTTTATCGTCCAGGAAACACAAAATCGACCTCGGAACACACGCAATTTACAGACTGTATATATGGAGTAATATGATCATAGCCCCGGATGCTTTAAAAAACTTTTACAATTTAAACTTTCCACAGTGTTGGAACAGATGACGGTTGCGTGTCCATACGCCTCACTTCCCGTTCAAAAACGTCCCAAAGGTGTTCAATTGGAATCAGGGCGGGCGAATTTGCAGGCCAATCAAGAAGGTTGACATCTTTACTGTATTCCTACCACTACTCGTGCATAGCGTAGGCCCAATGACAATGCGCATTTTCATTTCGGAAGATCTCTTTCAAGTGGCGAGGTGCACTTTTTCTCCTAAGAGCAACTGGTAAAAACTATTATTTAAGTCCACCCGAATTAATGAAATTCATCTGTCTTGCTGTGTATCTTATGTCTGTTAATTGACTGTGTTCTATTGTCGATTTGTCTGTTTTTCTGAACGAAAAACCCCAGTTTCTAGGGGTAAAACCTTGCTATCTACACCTGTGATCGAATAATTGAGCCACGGAGTGAGAGAGCTACTTGTAGACCTCACCAGCGAATCATTGGTACATACGCACCAGAGGTTGTAGATTTTGTCACCAAAACATGCCCCATATTCGGTCCATAGATCCAAGTAGCGTTTAATTGACAGCAGAGCATTCACCGTCGACGATGATCAGCGGTGAGGATGGGTATCTCTTAGATCGTTTGCTGTTGAACCTTATGCGTCTGATCATGCAGCTCATCGTCATTTGGTATGTTGTTCTTGCATTCCCCATATTGTATTGCAATGTCGACGGTTGCACAGTGACCATCTTTGAGCCCCTACTGTATTCATCGCTTACAGCAAAGATCCACTTTGCGTAATCCTTTACAGTTCTGTTGGCAAGAGGTTGCTTAGCCTATTGGACACCATTCTTTGTACACGTTAACCGCAGTGGTCCGCGAGCAAACGACATGACATGCTGTTTCTGATATGGACTCACACGAGGGACGATCTTACACAAACACGCCCTTTGGAAACTCCGTGATATCATTAATTCGTCCCACAACTTCTGATTTCTCACTTTGACTTGCACAACTAGATGCAGATTATTACTCTTGTTACAGACATCATCCGTAATGGATTCTTGTGGAGATAAGCCATAGTCCATTACGAATGGGGTAGTCATAATTCAGTGATATCTGAGTGAAGTATAAAACTAAACTATTATATTAGGGTCACCTGGAATGCCACTTCAACTACCCACGTGATTTTCGTCTGTAAATTGCATGTGTCCTCTGGTGGATTTGTCTGCTTTGCTGGACGAAACACCCAAGTTTTTCCGGAAAAACACTATCTACGCCTGAGACCGAATAACTCAGCCACGGAGCGAAAAAAGCCCATTAAAGTTCCTCACGTCAATGACTGAAATCGAGCCCAGGCATTTTCCACCCGATGTGGGAGGGACGGTAACGATACCACTGTCCTACCCGTGCAGGCCCAGTGAAGGTAAAGCTACCCCTCAGTAGTGAATTTTGAACAGAATGCTATTATATGGGTTAATTGATCGTGGATTTGGATATCTCCAAGGGTCCAACTGCCATAAAAATTTTAAAGTGCAGGAACCAATTGCGTTTAATGATCGCAATGCCATAAAATTTTGGCAAAGACTTCTGTGGTCAGTGGAATGTGAGTATATCACTTTCGAGGGAGGAGACCACAGTGACTTCAATCAATTCCTGGAAGTCTTAAACAAATACAGTTGGTAATCAGTTAATTATTGGAAGTGTAAGGAAATTGTAAAATGGGATTTACAAATTGCGATTAAGTTATGAAGAAAAGAGGACAAAGAACGAGTAGATGAACAGAAATTAATTTTATGGGTTTAATTGAAGAGAAGGAAAAAGCACAAAATGGAGACTCTCGAGAAACACTGATTTATGTGATAATAACGAGCGTATAAGTAAGAAACAATTGGTTGACAAAAGTAGGTGAAGGCTCAGGTCTGAAAATGAAAACGAGAACTTACCGAAGAACTTAAGGCGTTCTTCGGTAAAGCACCCCTTTGTTCCACTCACCAGTGCTGTTGCCCTTCTGTGTAGTTGTTCTAGCACGTCTACATCCTTCCTGGAGGCTTGCGTACAGGCCTCCAGTAAGACGCTCCATTTTGATAAACTACACTAAACTTTAAAGTTACCCACTATTCGGTACACATAATGAGACAGGCTATCATTGGTTGTTACCTCCAAAATCCACAATTTTTTGAGGAAAGTTGCTGGCACTGCATTGTTTAGGGTTGTGACGTAACTGTTAAAATAATTCCTTGAATATTTAAACTTCAGTCACAACAAATAGTGTTTCCATGAACTGTTACGTCATGTTGAGTTCATTATTATCTGGATATAAATAAGAGTGCCCTTCCCTGTTAACTCCAACTGAAACGGTGGATGAAATAGGTTGACTGGTTTGAATTAGCTGATAATTTAACAAGTTGGTAGGGAATAAATTATATTTAAAGTAATACAGGTTTAGAATGATGGCTTAAGTGGTCAGTTGCATACCAGGCTCCTATTCTACTAGTTCCGGTTCAACTTCAGTTGGTTGCTGATAGTGATCCACACTTTCTACATACCATTTAGGAGAGGAGAGGTGAGGGGTATTGTAGGTAGGCAATTTGTGGCTTCAGTCAATACACGGCGCATGGATTCAGAAAGATGAGAATGAACGTTGATTTGGCCATTGCCACAAATGGACTTCTGTCCTCCAGTGACATTGGCAGGTGCCCAATCACCACACATCGATCGGCTCATGAAAGGTGTATTGATGGTTTCTTTCCACTCGATCAGGTGCACCATCGTTTGGATTATTGTAACCCTTTCGGGACTTACAATGTGCTTGAGGTCATTGAAATGCCAATCGGACATATGAAGGAGAGGTGCGGCGAGGGATTAAATTTGATGAAGTGGAGAGTTGAAGTGGAGAGGGAAGGAGGGATGTGTAGGCGGATGGAAAGTTAACGCTTTCGGTTAATTAATGAACTTATTGCTGGCATCGGTAAAATATGATTAATACTGATTACCATTAAATTTTCTAATTCATTTTTCTCTCTTTTTGAATTTTGGTTCATATTTTTATTTCATATTGTTAAGTACTGTTTCATTTCAAACTATTAAGTTCTGAAAGTTTACCTTTCAATACTTAACAGTATGTTATAATTATTTTTTTCGTTCTTCGTATAACACAAGAAACGTTCAAGCTGATATTTCACATGAATTGGTTGGCTCTACGCATCAATTCAACTCTTATTCCCATATATTTGATAAACACCCCTCCGTCAGCACGAATCAGTTCATCAACTCTCGTTAAGGATTCAAATAGAAGCATTAAATACTTTATAATTCATTACTATTTTATAATACTATAGGATGAAAAAGTGGTGACTTGGCTGGCCAATTTAAATAATCTTAAAATCTCTTCAGTTCCTCGTGCCAATTTCCGAAATCCGAAACGATGTTGTCAAACCAGAGTATATGGTGAAGTAATAAAAGTATATGGATATGGTGAAGATAACAGGCGTTATAGGCATATGCTGAATGATAACTAAATTATTACCACCTTCCTAATACGGTTTTGGGCCACCGTTCGCGCTGATAACAACCTATTATCGCCTAGGCATTTACTTCTACTAGATGTCTTTAGACATCCGTAGGAATCTGCAGCCATGCTGCTTTCAACGCTTTCCACAGCGACCCTCATGCTTAACATTTATTAAATATCTGAGAATCACCGAACTCCCCACACTGTCTCGAAAATATCTGAGTTCGAGTCTCATCAATGATGTGAAAAATATTTATGGGCTTCTTTCACAACGTGGGTAGAATGTTTTTTCTTCCAGAAACTCGGCTTTTTCATCCAGCAAGCAGAAAATTGAATTCGGAACACAAGGAATTTACAGACAATACAGAGAAAGATGGCCTTAGTTGCCGATGCTCCTAAAACCCTAATAAGGGTAATACATCAACTGGTCCCGTTAGACCCAAATATACCTATACCTATACATCATTGCTGACCAGATATACCTTTTCATTGCAACAGTCTTCCCCTATAGCGGTGCCGTCTTTCAGCAGGATAATGTGCCATGCCACCCCGACCGGATTGTTCAAGACTGGTTCGCAGAACATTAAGACTTCCAGGTATTGCCCTGGCCTCCAAATTCCTCAGACATCAATCCCATCTAGAATCTGTGGTTTGCGTTGGAACACCAACCCCGATCTGCGGCGTTTCAACCATGGACCTTACAGGAGTTAAAGGATCTACTGGTTACCTGTTGGTACCAGATACTACAAGACACATTTAGACATCTTGTAGCGTCCATGCCTCGCCGGGTACGAGCTGTTTTGGCTGCACATGGAGGACCAACATCATATTAGGTAGGTGGTCGTGATTTGGCTCATCGATGTATATGCTGCTGCAACAGGATCTGGAAAAATTGAGCAGATCGACTGAGAAATGGCAACTGAAGTTTGATATTGAAAAACGAAAAGTACTGCACATGGGTCGCAGTAACCCTGGAGATGTGTACCTACTCTGTGGTACTAAACTCAGGGTAGTGAAGAATGAAAAAGACAAGAATAATTGAAGTTTTCTGAGAAGTGCAGACGGCTTGCAAGAGTAGCTCATGGTGTCTTGTCAATGAAATACAGGAATTTTGCTAGTAGGAAGAAGGAGATGAATGTTCCATTGTATAAGGCAATTTTCAGGTCACAACTTGAGTACGATGCACAGGTCTGGAGGCTTCATTTTAAGAAGGATGTAGAGTTGCTAGAACGAAAGGCAACAAGAAGATAGGTGAGGGTCACGAAGGGCTGCTCTGATCAAGAAAGGCTTAAATTGCTTACATTGCAGCATCTGCGAGGTGTATAAGGTCTTGAATGGGTTGATCAGGTTGAATTCTGATGGGATTCTTCCTCTTGTTCGGGTTACGAATCTGAGGTGGCGCAAATTCAAATTGAGGAAAGACAGCTGAACAATATATGTTGGGAAATGTACCTTTAGTCAGCGGGTAGTTGATTGGTGGAACAGAATTCCATCTGTCGTTGTGGAAGTTGATAGCTTAAATAAATTCAAGGAAGAACTGCACAAATTTTAGAGATTGTGTGAAATATGATATATATATTTTTTTGATTTTCTGTAAGCTTTCTTGCTTGCATCATATGCCTCTATTAATGTTACTGCTATTTCGATATATTTGATACAGACACTGAAAAAAATATTATTCCCCTCACATATAAGGAATATTCGGCTCTACTCCTTCAGAAGGAATCACTTTTTGAACTCTCGTGAGGATCCTCCCAGATGTATTAAATAATTTCTATCAATATTCCCGCATTCTGAAAACAATGTGACGATCACATAATTATGAATTAATAATTCTATAGGATTTAGTATCGGTGACTTGGCTGGCCAATTCCAATAACCTAGAATTCTCTCCTGTCTCTCGTGCCAAGTTAGGATGGCTGAAATGCTTTTGTTCTCAAATCAGAAGAAGGTAAAAACTGATAATGCAGAGTATTTCACGTGATCAATCCTGGGTTTTATTTCAACTAGGCCCCCCAACTCATAATAGTTAAACACATTCATATTTGAAACAACCCCAAAAACATTACTGACCAACCACCAGCTTCAATGACAACCTTGGACGCATCGGGCATGAAATGTCTCATTGGTTCTGCTGTGAACTCAGTGCTTCGCAACGGTACTCTATTAAAAAAAAAAATTGGATTAGACAGGCGATATCACCCCTTTCCAATAGACAGCCCACTTTGTATGTTTTAGCTGATATCAGCCTAACTTTCATGCGCACCTTATTTTCGATGGATCCTACTCTACCTAAGTTCGCACGTACAGCAGATATGGTGAAGATAACAGATGTTTCACGCATATGCTGGGTGATAACTGAATTATGACTACCTACCTAATACCGGTTTGGGCCACCGTTCTCGGGGATAACAACCAGTTATTGCCTAGGCATTGACGTCTAGATGTCTGAAGACAATCGCAGGGATCTGCAGCCATGGTGCCAGGAAGGCTCTGCACAGCCGCCCTCGTGGGTAGCACAGTTGGTAGAACCTCCCCAAAGCGGGTGCAAAGAACTGAATTCGAGTGAATTCGTCGATGATGGCAGAAATTTTTATTCGCTTTTTTCACAACGTGACTGAGTTACTAGATCTAAGGTGAGAGTAGCATGGTGTTTCCTCCTGGAAACTCGGGTTTATCGACCTCAAAACACGCAATTTACAGACGGTATATATGGAGTAATATGATGATAGCCACGGATGCTTTAAAAAACTTTTACAAATACAACTTTCCACAGTATTCGAATACATGATGGTTGCGTGTCCATACGCCTCACTTTCCGTTCAAAAACGTCCCAAAGGTGTTCAATTGGAATCAGGTCGGGCGAATTTGTGGGGCAATCAAGATGGGTGACATCTTTACTGTATTCCTGGAACCACTCGTGCATAGCGGAGGCCCAATGACAATGAGCATTTTCATTTTGGAAGATCTCATTCAAGTGGCAGGGTGGGCGCATCCGTAGCCAGGTGGGAAGGAGCAGTAGTGCGTAGCACACGCTTCTTGATTAGACCGGGGTTCAAGCCCGTCACCACCAAATACGGAGGATGCGGAAAGGTCAGGGAATAACCACCGCATATACCCTGAGCATTATGGCCTTAGTTGCTAATGCTCCTAAAAACCAAATAACAAACAAACAAACAAGTGGTAGTGTGCACATTTTCTCCTAAGAGCAACTGGTAAAAACTATTATTTTAAGCCTACCCGAATAATGAAATTCATCTACCTTGCTGTGTATGTTATATCTATTAATTGCGTGTGCTCTATTGTCGATTTGTCTGTTAATTGCCTGTGTTCTATTGTCGATTTGTCTGTCTTTCTGAACGAAAAACACCAGTTTCTAGGGGTAAAACCTTGCTATCTACGCCTGAGTTCGAATAACTTAGCCACGGAGTGAGAGAGCTACTTGTAGACCTTTGATCCGTACGCACCAGAGGTCCTAGTTTTTGTCACTAAAACATGCCCCATATTAAGTACCCATCGTGATCTGCCTGGATATTGGGCACAGTGCACGATGGGTCCATGTGCTGTTGTTCTTACACTTCACATGAAAGCGTCCGTAGGCTTTCTGCATTAGGTATTTGGACTCATCCGAATAGCATACGCCATTCCAGCCCTCCAGTAACCCAAGTAGCGTTTAGTTGACAGCATAGCATTCGCCGTCGACGATGATAAGCGGAATGGATGGGTACCTCTTGGATCGTTTGCTGTTGAACCTTATACGTCTGATCGTGCTGCTCATCGTCATTTGATATGTTGTTCTTGCATTCCCCATATTGTATTGCAATGTCAACGGTAGCATAGTGACCATCTTTGAGCCCGTACTGTATTCATCGCTTATAGCAAAGATCCACTTTGCGTAATGCTTTACAGTTCTGTTGGCAAGAGGTTGCTTAGCCTATTGGACACCATTCTTTGTACACGTTAACCACAGTGGGCCGTGAGCAACCGACATGACATGCTGTTTCTGATGTGGCCTCACATGACGCACGATCTTACACAAACACGCCCTTTGGAAACTCCGTGATATCATTACTACTTCCCATAACTGTTTATTTCTCATTTTGACTTGTACAACTAGATGCAGATTATTACTCTTGTTACAGACATCACATGTAATAGATTTTTGTCGGGATAAGCCATAGTCCATTACGAATGGGGTGGCCATAATTCAGTGATTACTGAGTGAAGTATAAAACTAAACTATTAGGTATTTTAAGATACACCGATGTAATTTCTTTTTCCTCGATGACACCCAGCAGATTCTGAAGTCCTACGCGCCTTGTTTTATAGAATGCTGCTGGTTCCAATAGAAGCAGTGCAAGAATAACTTTCACTTTTTGCCTGTGGCTACTCTTAATCTATTTGTCTGTGTATCCCCTCCTCCAAGATAACAGATTTCCAACTCACCTAACTCTGACTCCATAGTCTCTGAAAATATTCTTCCTAAATTTATATTTAAGTGTATCCCATCCCTGAAGAAGCAGTCTCTCCTGTGATCAAGTGATCAAGCACAGAACACGCTGGGAAAGTGATCTTCATGTGATCAAGCACAGAACACGCTGGGAAAAATTACACCCAATGCCATTCACAATCTTTCCAGGGCTGCATTTAGATAGCATAGTTGGTAAAAAAAGACATTCTGTTCATTTCAATTGATCTCTAATTTTCCTAATAATATTTTACCATATTATTTATAAGTACATCAGTTTTGTTGAATCTTACATCCAGTTTATTTGCGCTGATTTTGACATTCTAACTCACTATTACTCCATTCTACAAAGACAATAACAGCGAGAAGAACAGAAAAGAGACAGAGAACAAGAGAAGAGATTGAAAGGCAGATGGTGCTAAATGTCAGTTAATGTGTAAAAATTCGCCGTTTACAGCGGCAGTTTTATTTCCGAGGAGACAAACCACAGAGTATTCTGAGACTAAAAGTAGAAGCAAAACTACTGTTTGAAAGAACCGTTTTTCAAGCAAACATTTTTGCTTCCATCTTCACTTCTCTTGCAATGTCAAGTTACCGATCATTAAACATGACTTTCTGTCTACTAAACATCACCGTGTCCGCCCAAGCATCCAGAAGCATCTGAATTAGCATAAAATCAGCATTATCAGTGGCGGATGATACAAGAACAAAAGGGACGGATGAGCCCTTTCGGCACGTTGATGCAGTAGGGTAATATCCTCTTCAAGAAGCATTCATGTGATCAGAATTATTTCTATTATTCTAATCAACAATTACCTAAGATTTAATTATATTTCTATCAATGGATTACTTAACATTTCGCAGAACAAAATGCTGGACAACACCTTGGTTTCCATCTGTTGGCAGATTGCTAAAACCTTACTTCGTTGAAACAACATTGAAGTCAGTCAGCGATGGATTCGACTGTTTATTCAGCAGTCCAAGATGAATGGATTCAAGTAGTAACGCTGGGACAACCATGGCAATTTTAAAAACTACAGTAAACTTCTAAGTTTAGTCCAGTCTTTTGTACACATCATGAGATAGTTTATCACTGACCATTACCTCCGAAAACCAAAATTTTTTGAGAAAAGTTGTAGGTACTCTTCATTGTTTTGGGGTCATTGTTTAGGGAAGTGACGTAACTGTTAAAATAATTTCCTCAATATTTAAATTTCACTCACATCAACTAGTGTTTCCATGAACTGTTACGTCATATTGAGTTCATTATTGGCTGGAAATAAATAGGAGTGAACGATGGCAAACACCAGTTAGGTGTTTACCATCGTTCCGGTTCATCTGCACTTGATCGGTGATGGCGATCCATACTTTCTACGGTACCATTTAGGAGAGGTGAGGTGAGGGGTATTGTAGGTAGGCATTTTGTGGCTTGAGTCACCAAACGATGCATGGATTAAGAAAGATGAGAATGAACATTGATTTGGCCATCGACACAAATGGACTTCTGTCCAGTGACAGATGGCAGGGTTCACAATCACCACTCATCGATCGGGCCATGCAAAACTTCATTGATGGTTTCTTTCCACTCGAACAGGAGCACCATCATTTGGTTCATTGTAACCCTTTCAGGACTTACAATATGATTGAGGTCACTGAAATGCCAATCGGACATATGAAGGAGAGGTGTGGCGAGGGATTAAATTTGATTAAGTGGAGAGGGATATGTAGGCGGATTGAAAGTTAACGCATTCAGTAAATTTAGGAATTAGGACGCGAGAGTGATGGACAAATTGTAAGAGATACGATTCATGTAAATATTATTCAATGTTCGCATTTATAGGTTTATTTTTGAGCCGTGAAACTCTATTTCGGTATCGTTAATTTTTCTCGTTTACAAGAAAATAACTTCATTAAAAGAATTTTAAAAGAAATAACGTCTCTGTGTAGCAGGAAACATCTCAGCCTAACAAAATCGGCTGATGCGCATATAAAATTAAGAGTAGAGACTAAATAAATATATATTTTATAAATTCCAAGAATTTTAAACTTTAAAACTTTGTAACCCTATGAAATTTTAATTCATATCACAATTGCAAAATAAATTGGACGAACGGCACGAGTAAATTTTCTTACAGTCCAATAATGTAATATCCCTTTGATCTTGAAACAGTCTATCGCCTAATGCAGATTATTAGTAAAATTATGAATTAGTTTTTTCTCTCCATTTGAATCTTCTTTCATATTTGTTATAATAAAGTTAACCTTTCAGTATTTTTCAGCATATTTTAAAATATTGTTGTTCATTTAAAAGAAGAAACGTTCAAGCTTGACATTTCATATGAATGGTTAGCACAATTCTTAAATTCAAGTATCTATTAATACAGACACCCCACCTTTTGCAAATCTTCATGAAATCACGAAAAGGCTTCAACTAGACGCATTAAATACTTTATATCAATATGCTGCCATTCTAAAAGCAAACTGACGATTAATTTATTAAAAATAAATAATACTATAGTCTGCAGATAATTATACAACCTTTATCTGCAGATAAAAGAACCATGGGTGGCATTGATCATGTGTGTGCTCAATTGGAATTTACTCAGAGGTAACTACCATCAGCGGTTAACGGAAAGGTTTTTGCTTTCGTAAAGGTGAAAATGGAGGTCTGAGACAGTATTTAAGTTCTATACGATGGAACCAACTGATGTTACCAAGGGCAAATTTAAAATTGGAAGCATTCAAAGAATTAATCTTGGAAGCTACTAGGCTTTTCATACCAACTAAGAAATATTGTTCAAGGTTTAGGCCTAAATGGATGTCAGATGAACTAATGAGACTTGTGACAGAGAAGAAAAATGCATGGGATACATATAAATTAATGGGTGACATGGAACCCTCTGGTAGATTGAAGCTCGTTTGTAACCAAGTCACAAAGGAGATTAGGCAGGCAAAGGCAGATTACGAGAAATCGTTAGCAAGGAATGCAAAGAAAAACAGCAAAGAGTTCTTTACTTATATAAACTCTAGAAGGAAAGGGGTGGATCGATTGGTCCATTGGATATTGATGGTTCAACAGTTGAGGATCCTGCTCAGGTGGCTAACAAACTAAATGAGTATTTTGCCTCTGTATCCACACATGAGTTATTCAGGAAGGGGAATGCCAGAGGAGAAGTAAACTCTGGAAATGAGCTAGATGATTTTGTAACAACTGAGAGGAAAGTGTTGATGATAAACATAAAATAGCCACCCGGGGTGGATGGGATCTGTCCAATTATATTAAAGGAGGGAGCAAAGGAAGTAAGCAAACCCTTAGCCATGATTATTACAGCTGTGTTTACACGATTTGTGTTTACCTTTCTACTCATTACTATTGTCATTGGAGGATTTTAATTTTCTCCTTCTAAAGTTTAAAGCTATCGCAAGATTTATGATTTCCTAGTCATAAATCTTGATTACCTAATCATACATTATAACTACAATGCGAAAACTGCGAAATAGCATTATTTTCCGAGATTATCTATATACAGGGCGATTCATTACCAGTGCGACAAACTTGCAGGAGGTGTAGGGGGCACAAAGACGAATCGGAATCACATAGCATGGCAGGGTCCGAAATGCCTTCGTCATGCGGTAGAGGACGTTGAACGGGAGGGCGCGTGAACAGCGATCCCGCTGGAAGTCAGCATTTGCGAACCGGGTCCCGAGGCAATAGAATGGACGAGTATTCAAACTTTGAACTGGCCGACATGCACCTCGCGTATGGAGCTGCGGACTGTAACGGACGCGCCGCTCTGCGCTTGTACCAGGAACGTTTCCCGCACAGGCGTGCTCCTCATCATACGATTTTCGCACGTGTGCACAGAAGGTTACGTGAGACTGGTTGTTTCACGAGAGGTACCATGAATCGAGAGCGAACGACGAGGACGCCAGACAATGAGGAGAATGTCCTACGTCTTGCGGAAGGCAATCCCAGTACGAGTACTCGAGCGATAGGCCAACGATTGGGTATTTCCCAATCCACTGTATGGAGGATACTGTCAATAAACCAAATGAGTTCATACCATCTGCAACGCGTCCAATCATTGGAGCCTGCGGATTATCCACTCCGGAGGACTTTTGCTACTTGGTTTCTTCAACAGAGTGCGGCAGACAGCGCATTTGCTGCGTCCGTATTGTTCACGGATGAGGCAAGTTTCACAAGAGAGGGAACCTTCAATCAACATAACGCCCATTTGTGGGCTTTGGAGAATCCCCATGGTACGCGAACACGTGCAACTCAACGTCGTTTCTCTGTCAATGTTTGGGCCGGCATTGTTGGAGACCACCTCATTGGACCGTACCTTCTGCCCCCTCGTCTGGACAATCTTTCTACAGCAAATCCTGCCCGAACTTATTGAAGAAGCACATGTTCGTCAGTCGTTGGGCCGTCAATGTGGATCCAGCATGATGGGGCTCCCCCACATTACACCAATGACGTCCGCCAACACCTAAACGTTACATTTGGACAGCATTGGATAGGTCGTGGTGGTCCCGTTCCTTGGCCTGCTAGATCGCCGAACCTATCATGCTTGGACTTCTTCTGCTGGGGTCAAATGAAGACATTGGTGTACGAGACCACCTGTTGATTCAGTTGACAACCTCGTCGCTCGCCTTTCTGTAGCTGCCGGGGAGATCAAAGACACGCCAGGAATCTTCCAGAACGTTAGGGATTCCATGCGGCGGCGCTGTGAAGCCTGTGTGACTGCTTCTGGTCGAACTTTCGAACACCTTCTGTAGCATGGCTTTTTGCCAATGTAAGACTTGTCATTAAAATGATTTCTGTTACACTAACGAGTTGCTGTTTCTGTTCTTTTTCTTTGCTTCTTTGTTCACGCGACCTCTCTAATGACGAATGCTATGCTATGTGATTCCGATTCGTCTTTGTGCCCCCTACATCTCCTGCAAGTTTGTCGCACTGGTAGTGAATCACCCTGTATAATACTGACCCACAATTGACACAGGTAATCTCACATTCAGCTTAAACATGTATTGGAAAAGACAATTTGAGCTAAACGTCTGCCTCAATAAATGTTTCACTGGAAGTATAAAACCAAACTATTCTACTAGAGTCATCTAAAATGTCACTTCAACAACCCATGTTTTTGTGTCCTCTGCTTGGATTGGGCTGCTTTGCTGAACGAAAAATCTAGTTTTTCCGTGGAAAAACATTGGTGTCCACACGTAGTGAAATAAGCCCATTAAATTTCCTCGCGTCAATGACTGGATTCCAGTCCTGTCCTTTTGTATATCAGGCTTAGTGTCGAAGTTTGCAGATGATACAAAAGTAGGCAGTTGTGTTAATGACAGTAATGGTAGTGTGCTACTGTAACAGGATCTCGAAAAGGTGAGCAGATGGGCTGAGAAGTGATATTTTTTTCCCGAAATCAAAAAGGGGCATCGAAGGGTGACACGAATAATTACAGAGCAGTTTATCTTCTGTTTTGAGTAAAATAATGGAGTCACTTCTTAAAGATGCATTGCAGGATCATCTGGACAAGACTGTAGCAATAATTTAGACAAAGTATGGATTAAGGGAAAGTCTCTTTTCTGACAAATTTGATTGGATACAACGATGCAGTTACAATGGAACTAGATGAAAAAAATAAATTTGATATCATATACAGTACTTGGATTTTAGGAAAGCTTTTGACACGTTTGCGCATGGAAGACTATTCTATAAATTGGAGAATTATGGTATTAAGGGTAAATTGCTACTATGGATCAAAGGGTGGTTGAGTGGGATAATTAATGAACGCTGCTGTACGTGGACTAATGTTACTAGCAGAGTCCCACAGGACTCTGCTAGTAACATTAGTCCACATGTCCACATTAGTAACATGTAGGCGCATGTACAGTTAACACCTTCAGTTAATTTATGAAATAGGACGCGGCAATGATGGACAAATTGTAAAATACAAGATTCATGTAAATATTATTCCATGTTTGCACTTGTGGGTTGAGCCGTGAAACTGGATTTAGGTATCGAAACATTCCTCGTTTAGAAGAAAAGAAATAACTTCGTTAAAAAGTCTCTGTGAAACTGAAAGCATCTCAGCCTGTCAAAATCGGGTGCTGCTTATAAAATTAAAATTGCAGACTAAATAAATATATATTTTATAAATTCCAAGGATTATAAACTTTAAAACTTTGTAATCTTTGGAAAATTTAATTCACTTTTCATTAATTCAATTCAATTTCAAAGTGAATTGAAGAACGGCACGAGTAAATTTTCTTACAGTCCAATAAGGTAATGTCCCTTTGATCTTGAACGGTCTAACGCGTAGTACAGATTACAAGTCAAATTATGATTTCGTTTTTCTCTCCATTTGAATCTTTTCCACATTTGTTCTAATAAAATATACCTTTCAGCATTTTACCGCATATTTTAAAATTTTGTTGGTTCTTCACAAAAAAAAAAAAAAAAAAATTCAAGCTTGATATTTCGCATGAATGGTTCAACTCTATTCACGTCTTCTTTCTATTTATTGATACAAACACCCGAACTTCAGCCGGAATCACTTCATGAAATCTGGTTAAGGCTTCAAATAGACTCATTAAATATTTTATATCAATATTCTCCCATTCTGATGACGAATAATTTATTATGAATAAATAATACTATAGTCTGCAGATAATAATATCTTTATATGCTACTTAATTAAGCTCTGGCAGTGAGCTAGATGATTTTGTAATAACTGAGAGGAAAGCGGAGGAAAAATTGTTGAAGATAAACATAAAACAACGTAAAGGAACCACTAGGTGACAGTAATTATAATATGTTCAAGAGAGGATTTACTCAAAGAGGTAACTACCATCAGGGGTAAAGGGAAGGGTTTTTGCTTTCGTAAAGGCGACTACGATGATCTGAGACAGTATTTAAATTCTATGCAGTGGGACCAACTAATGGATGTTAGTTGGCCCCGCAAATTCAAAATGATAAGCATTCAAAAATTTATCTTGGAAGCTACTAGGCTTTACATACCAACTAAGAAATATTGTTCAAGGTTTAGGCCTAAATGGATGTCAGATGGACTAATGAGACACATGGCAGAGAAGAAAAATGCATGGGATTCATATAAATTAATGGGTGACATGGAACCCTATGATAGATATAAGCTCGTTTGTAACCAAGTCATCACAAAAGAGGTTAGGCAGATTATGAGAAATCTTTGGCAAAGGATGCAAAGAAAAACAGCAAAGAGTTCTTTACTTATGTAAACTCTAGAAGGAAGGGGATGAATCAGATTGGTCCACTGGATATTGATGGCTCAACTGTTGATGATCCTGCTCAGGTAGCTAACAAACTAAATGAGTATTTTGCCTCTATATCCACACATGAGTTATTCAGGAAGGGGAATGCCAGAGGAGAAGTAAGCTCTGGCAGTGAGCTAGATGATTTTGTAATAACTGAGAGGAAAGTGGAGGAAAAATTGTTGAAGATAAACATAAAATCCACCCGCTGTGGAGGGGATCTATCCAGTTATATTGCAGGAGGCAGCAAAAAAAGTAAGCAAACACATAGCCAGCCTTAATTATGAGAGCTTCGTTGGATACAGGGGAGTTACCCATGGACTGAAGATGTGCGAATGTGACCCCCAACTCACAAAGGAGGATCAGTGGACGACACAAATAATTATAGACTTGTTTAACTTCTGTTCCAGGGAAATTAATGGAGGCACTGGTTAAAAAAGCACTGCAGGATCATCTAGAGAAGACTTCAGCCATAGCTCGGACACAGCATGGGTTTGTTAAGGGGAAGTCTTGTCTAACCAATACTATGATGTGGTCACAAAGGAACTGGATGCAGGGACTTTGATATCATATATTTGGATCTTAGAAAGGCTTTTGATACTGTTGCACAAATTGATGCAGGGCGGCGTTGGCGGCAAATTGCTGCTATGGATAAAGGGATGATTGAGTGGGAGAGCACAGAGAGTGGTAATCAATAGACACTGCTCTTCTTGGACTAATGTTATTAGTGCAGTCCTTGAGGATTCAGTGTTTGGTCCGTTGTTGTTTTCTATATTTATAAATGATAAAGTGTAAAGTGTATTCGTGTCTAGCGGCACCGGGGTTCCCCCCCCCAACTCCGCGTTGCTTTCATTGTAGGGGTAATAGTTCACTGTAAAGGCTAGAGATTTAAAAGTGTATGGATTTTGTAAGTGTAGTGTTTGTCTATTGTTGTTCTTCTGGCCATTTAGCCGCTAGTCCCCTGTTGGGGCCCAACGTGGTCCACACAGCCTTGTGGAGGCAGACTAGATATCCAGTAGTTGATATTTTACTCTGGCAGGCCCTGCCACCTAGTTTCCTGAGATTTCAGTGGTTAGGGCTAAAAAAAAAAAAAAAAAAAAAAATAATAATAATAATAAAAATAAAATATATAATAAAATAAAATAATCGCTGAAAAGGTTTAAGCCGAAAGAGTTTTGCTTGCGCTGTTTGAATTTGGACATATTTTAATTTTTGACATTGTGTGGGTGCGTATAGACAGAGTAGGGGAGGGAGACTAAAGACTGGGGGGGAAAAGCCAGAAGTATGGGGACAACAGAGTAGGTGTCCCCAAAAGCAGTGGGGCAGGCCCATATGCCCAACCAGGAGTAGAGAAGCGGGGAGTGGCAGGGGAGGGAACAGGAAACCGTCTCCCCCTTCCTGGGGATTGGCAATTAAAGGTGAATAGGACTAGGGAGTCCTATTGGGACCGCCATATCGCGTACCGGAAATAGTTCCTCCATTTATGTCCAGTCCGGGTTTTTTGTCACTTGGTTTGTTTGCATATACTCATCTTCGTCGGTTAGTTCCTGTGGCTGTGTTTGACCAGGTTCCTTGTCACTTTGCTATTTTCTTGATCTCTGTTGGGTCCTGTTGGGTCCTTTGATCCGTTTGTGGCCTCGCTTTAGTCGGGATTGTCTTTTTCCATGCTCATTTTGATTTCCTCTTCCTCTTCCTCTGAGCACCATGAGAAGAGGAAGACTTTTCATTCATATTGTCTTTGCAGTAGGATACCGCTAACACAGAGAATAGAGCAAACAAGCAGTACAATTCTTGCTGAGAAGGAAAATGGACACGGTTTTGGTGATTCTTGTTTGAAGGATCAAGCCAGGGGACAGTTAAACTCAAAACTGCACTCACCAGAGCCCAAAAGCTTTTTTCTGTTTTGTTTTTTTTACATCCAAAAATATAAATAAATGCACTTATTGCACTAAAAACAACAAATTAGGATATAGTCGAAAACATGAAAAACTGGTTAAATATTGAAATTCTGTAAACTTGGCAGTTTACACCCAGGGGGCTCTGATAGAATTCCGAAAATTGAGTAATTTGCTAAAATTCCTTCCCCAAGTTTGTCACCAGTAAGGAACAGCCAATTGTAGCGATCCTACGTTATCACGTGACTTGTTTTGGGAGCAAGGCCTTTGTTCTTCTACTTCCGGAAAGAAGCAATGGCCATCCGAATGGAATGCCATTTTCCTTGGACTAACTACTGTAATCCAACAACTGCACTTAGAAACTGTTCAACTTCAAAATTTCACCACTTAATATTATATAGTCATCTTCCATACTGACGATCCACATTTTAGATCTAGTTCCTGCATTATTTTCATTAAATTGCATTATTAAAAATTTAGGTAATATCGAGGGCATAACCTATGCTTCGTGGTCGTTATGAACATGCACGTAGCGGTCAGAACCCGTCCCAAAATGGTTGGCTCTTATTTGGAGCTCCGCAGTCTTGACTTTCAACCGTTCATTTTCAACAAACAGAGCAGTCGCGACCGCCTCAAGATCCGACCACAAACCCTAAATGTAGTTCGAAGCCGTTTTGGTAACTTTGCTACTCTCTGCGGCCAAATATTTCCCAAGGGCTTTCTTTATTTTCAACATTGTGTTGAATACAGCTATAGCATCAAGAGATCCTGAAAGATCAAGTCCCTGTATAAACGAGTTATTTTGTTCAGCTTTGGTGTTCATAAAAACTAGACACCAAAGAAGTTTGCCATAAAAATGGCAAAATGGTAGGGATCCAATGGACACTCTTAAATACTTGCTCAATCCAAAAACTCACTAAAAAAGTACACTAAACACTGAGCACCGAAATCATGCGACCGACCAGTACTTGGTCAGCGCCACGTACTCTCTCTCCTAAGAGCTATTGTGGACATGTGTTTATGTAAGGGGCGGCTCCTAGAACGTCAGTTCAACTCCGCCTCATATCTCTGTGAAGAACAGTATCACTAAAAATGGGCCAGATATGTGTGTGACGTAGGTTTGTCTCATCTACTGGAACTGGCCCACCTTCCCGTGGTGTGGACGAGTACCCAGAAGGATCAATCACCTGGACAGATGATTCTGGGTATTCGTCCACACCACGGGAAGGTGGGCCACTTCCAGTAGATGAGACACCTATGGTCTCAGAGTATGAGACAAAAAAAAAATTTTTTTTTCCTTCTCTGGGGCCCACTCCAGAGGGGGGGAAAAACCGAAAGGAAGAGAAAGAAAAGAATAAAAATAATTAACTAAGATAATAATTAACTAAAAAAAATAAAAAATAAATAAAAATATATACTAAGTATATGTATTGGTTTTTAGCATATATACGCAAACATACATACATATATCAAAAAGTGAAAAGGGAAAAACTAAGGGGGGGGGGAAGAGAGAGAGATCAAGAAAAGGGTAGATCTTCCAGTTGTGCAACCATTAAGAACGGCGGCATAAAAACACTTCGATGCCTCCAGCTAGATGGATTTGATCAACCTCGTATCACTGGAATCATACTTTTTCTTAGTTCAAACACTTCTTTAGCAAATACTGTACTTGGAACATCTGAAACTTACTAGAGTCTCTTAAAAATATAGCTTCTTCTCCTGGAACTATACTCTCAAGAATTTCACGTATCGCTATCCTGGCATTGTCATATATTCGACAATCATATAGTATGTGCTGCCAGTCTTCCTTGGCCTCGCAAAAATAAAAGTCCGTGTTACTTAGTCCTAATGCATATAATTTCTCATTCATTGACCCGTGCCCTGTTAACAAAAATGACGACTGTAAACTAGGTGTAAACCAATTGCGAACCTTTTTATCATTCAGAAAAGTCACGTTCGGGATAAGCAAGTTGGTCACTCTTCCAGTAGGTATGGTATCCCATCTTGTCTGCCATAAATTGATTATTTCATTCATACATCTTTTCTTTTCGCCTCTGCAGTCAGAGCGAATATTGATCTCTATTCCAAAAAGTTCTGTAGGAATTTCCCTCTTAATACGGTAGCAAAAACGACGATACAACAAATGTAGATCCAAGGACACCGTTCTGCACACTCTTACAATATCAAGAATCATGATGCGTTGTATGGAATTTAGTTTAGCCCGAAACGTAGCTATTTTAACTCTATGGAACCAGGCTCCTGCAGCGTACGTAGTTATAGGAAGGAATACTGCCTTGTAATACAAAAACAGTGTTTTATGTGATAGGCCTCAGTCAGACTTTGAAATTTCAATGATAGTACCAGAAATTTCCTGATTTTATTGCTTAAATATAATAAGTGCTGGTGAAATGATAACTTACTGTCCACAATAATTCCCAGGTATTTGGTATCAAGGACCATAGGTAACTGTACACCATTCAGCTTGATCTGAGGAGGTCGATTTATATCTAAAGCTGTTTTAAATAACATCATTTTAGTTTTGTAAGGACTAATAACAAGCTTATAGCTTTGAGGCCAAGAACTTAAGTCTGTCAGCACACTACTAGCTCTCTGTTCTAAGAGTGAGCGAGATCGTCCTGCAATTATATTTGTCAGATCGTCTGCAAATGCCAGCACCTTACAATTAGGGAATGTGCGAACCAACCAATTCTGTAAAACTAGGTTCAAATAAGGGGTCCCAAGACGGAGCCTTGAGGACACCCTCTCACAACCTGTTTTCGTAGCTCAAAGTGCTTGGACTTCGCTAGCACATATCTATTTGAAAAGTAACTGTTGAAAAGCATATACAGTATAATTCCTTGGAACAGTCAGCGTTTCTTAACTGAGCCATCGCTGCCTCCAACTAAACTGTATCAAATTCCCCTTCGAAATCAACGTAGATTGCTAATTCATATTTGGATGTAGAATTCTCAATTGCGTTCGAAATGCCACTAGACAATCTTCACAGGATTTCCCAGGAGTGAACCCATATTGCTGAGGCGATATCATATCCTGCTGCACTAGCAGGTCGGTTACCCGTAATGCCATTAACCTTTCAAGGATTTTACCAAGGTTTGCCAAAAGAGCGATAGGGCGATATGATTTAGGTTCAGATTGTGGCTTTCCAGGTTTTCTAACTAACTTCAATAATGCAATCTTCCACTGCGTTGGAAACAGCCCTTCTGTTAGACATTTGTTATACATTAATAAAAGGATTAGGTAACGTCTTATAGAACCTTGTTATAAATATATTCTAGACTAAATCAATTCCAGGACATTTTGTGAGATTATGCTTCTTCAAAACTACTGTACGTTCTTCCATCGTAAACTCCGCAGTATGTTCTCTAGCTACATAGAGCCGATTATCTCAACGTATACCAGTTTGATACTCAGTATCTTCCTGAGGATCGTCAGTTGGAAATAGCTCAGAATTATCTCAACGGAGTCCTTCCAACCGATAGTCTCACTGATATCCGTGGTTACAGTATTAAACACTTCCCCATACCTGAATTTGTCACGTGACAGTTTATATAGTAAACTACACGGGTTAGAATTTCCCGATTCTTTCACAAAAAGTGTCCATGTCGCCCGTTTCTGATCAGCTATCTTCCTACTGTAGTTGTTTTTTAAGGACTAATACTCATCGTGCAGCCTTGCAACCTCGGAGGGGGACCAATGTCTGTGGCGTTGATACTGTCTTCTAGCCCTGTTTACTGCTCGCCTTAATACTGTTAACTCTGAAGTCCACCAAGGACACGATTTCGATGTAGCAACTTTCTTCTTACCAGCCTTGTACGCTGCTCTTATAATTGAATCCTGTATAAATACAGCAAGAGAGTCAGCCCAATATTCTATTAGCTGACGTTGCCTTATCACAGAGAAGTCCATAAGAATTGATGCATCGAACGCAGACAAATCAATTGTTTTCATTGAGAACCGAACCAACCCCGGCACTCGATGTTGACTAACTAAAGTTGTAACAGTTTTTACATAAAAGGAGATAACTCTCTCTATAGTCACTAGATGTCCAGTCAGAGATGACTCGCCAATCATAGATGTAGTGTCGTAGGCCAGAAGTTACTATAGTTACATCAATGTTGGACTGCCCCATAGGTCCAGAGAATGTGGCCGGCTGATCTATTACAAAGTACAAAGTACAAAGTATGTTGAGGGTCAAACGGCACCAGGAATTTCTCCCATCTCCGCGAGTGTTCGCTGTATCGAGAGACAGTACTCTGTCAAGACCAGAGATTTAAAAGTGTGTGGATCCTGTGTTGTGTAGTATGTTGTGCCCATTGTTCTTCTGGCCTATTGGCCGTCGAGCCCCTGATGAGACCCGACGTTGTCCGTACTATGCCAACGAGGAGGCTGGCCAGGTGTACCTTGAAATTTATTATACTCTGGCAGGTCCCGCCGCCTAATTTCCTGGGATTTCAGCGGCTGGGTCCTATAGGAAAAAAAAAAAAAAAAAAAGGATAGATAATCGCGGTGGTATAATTGCAAAATCGCTATTAAGTTAGTATGTGAGGTTTGTTCCCCGAAATTACCATGGGATTGTACGCTAAAATGACAAGTTCTAGAGGCCTAATGGGGCGGGCAATAATTTTGGTGCTAATTTAAATTTGGATGCGTGGGGCTTTCGCGGTGTATAGTCAAAGAGAAGGGTAGGGAGACTGAAGGCTGGGGGAAGAAAGAGAAGTAAGGGGCCGATAGGGTAGATGGCCCCTGCAGTCAGTGGGGCATGCCCATGCCCCACCAGAGGGAAAAGGGGATGGCAGGAGGAGGAGAAGACAGCGAGCCATCTTCCCCCCCCCCCCTGCCAAGGAATAGGAGTGAAAGCAGGCTGGTCAAGGTTGCCAGCCCAGATCGCCATATGGCTAGGTGGCAGCAATGTGCTGCAATCATTTCTCTGAGCCCTTGCATGGTAGTATCTGGGAAGGTTTCCGTGGTTGTGTAGACATTCTGCTGGCCTGCACGGCATGGTTGTTTACTGCAGTGGTTGAGGCTGTGGGAGCGTCCTTCTCCTTGTGAAGAGGTCCTGGGCCAGCTGCGCGAATGCCTTGTATGTGTCAACTTCAGTTATGGCGAGGTCTTTGATTACGGAGGTTAAGCTGTGTTCTAGTAATGAACCTGCAATAGAGGTCCTCATATAGTGGGCAACTGTACATTAGGTGCTCCCACGTTTCACGTTCACCACAGAGGCAGAACGGTGTATCACTCAGTCCAAATCCTTGTAGTTTGTCTCTAATGGCCCCGTGTCCCGTCAGCAGGTAGGTGGTGTAGAGTCCTGGTGAGAGCCACGGTGGATGATTCGAGTATGCCAGCCGTATGTTGGGTAGAAATTTTCTAGTTATTGCACCTTTGCTGGAGGTCTCCCAGCGGGCCTGCCAAGTTTCTTGGAGGTAAGCGGAGAGACGGCTCCTTTCTACTTTGGGATCATTTGACAGATCTATGGTGTAGTCGAGGCATGTTGCCGTTCTGCCTTTGGTCAGTTGATAGAGTAGCCCATGCTTAACAATCTCCAGGTCCAGAGGGAGGGATCCCGTTAGAGCCTGGAGTGCGTGGGTACTTACAGTGTTACATGCTCTCGAGATGGTTAAGAGTATGTGTCGCTGTGTAGTCTCCAATTTTTTCCGGTTCACTGCAGTGGTAGCCTTGCGATACCATATTCCAGAAGCATATGTAATCGCTGGCAGGAAAATAGCTTTATAGTAGAGGCTGAGGGTTTTCCGCCTCAAACCCCATTCCTTGCGTGTGATTCGCGCAAAAAGTGCGGAGTATCCTCTAATTTTCTTCCGTAAGTGCACTATATGTGGTGTAAAGCTCAGGTTTTTGTCTAGTACGACTCCAAGGTGCTTTAATTCGGTGGTAAGCTTGATTGTGTTACCTTGTATCTTGATTTGAGGGGGTCGTCTGGTGTCTAGGGCTCCTTTTAATAATATAGATCTTGTCTTCGAGGATGAGATCTTCAAGTTATTATTGTTAGCCCAGTCCTCTAGAGTTTCTATTGCTCTGTTGGCGGTGTTCTCCAGTTGCGCCCTAGATCCCCCAGGCAGCATCAGAACCACATCATCCGCATAGGCTAGGGGAACGACGTCGCCGAGTTCCAGGTTCAAAAAGCCATCTAGAACCAAGTTCCATAGGAGTGGGCCCAGGATTGAGCCCTGTGGGCATCCTCTGAATACTTCTCTTGTTACTGAACAATATGGTGCTCTGACTGTCACGAACCTATTCGACAGGTAGGATTTGATGACTTGATACAGATTTGATGGTAGGTTGGCTTTCCGAAGTCGGGCCAGGACGCTTGGCCACCATAAAGTGTCAAACGCCCCAGCAAAGTCTATTGCTATGACCAGAAAGTATTTCTGATCTGAGGTAGTTGCAGCATTTGTAATATTTTCCAGGACATCCAAGGTTGAGCATCCCTTCCTAAATCCATATTGTCGGGGTGACTGCAAGCCGGCTGCAGTGTAGTGGATCCCTATTCTGTTTCTTAATAAGTGCTCAAAGAGCTTGCTCAGGACTGATAACAGTGCTATGGGTCTGTATGACCCCGGAAGGTCCAGTTGTTTGTTGGGACTTTTGGGAATGAGGCACAAGTTTGCAGTTTTCCAGGCCTGGGGGAACAGGCCTTCTTTGAGGCAGTGGTTGTATAGATTAAGAAGCACCTCTGGAATGGTTTCGACGGCTTTCTTGACAATCTCTGGCTCCAAAAGATCAGAACCAGGAGACTTCTTGTTTCTAATCCTCATGGCAGCTGTTTCCAGTTCAAGTTTGGTGAAAGGTTCTTCTGTTGCAGTCGTGTAGTAGGTTTCATTGTCTGCACAGAGGGTTATCTGCTCTGGGGTAGAGGGGGAAAGATGGTCTTGAAACATGGTATCCATGATGTTAATAATTGTTTCCTGCCAGGTCCGGGTATAAGTACCCTGCCGTGTCCTCGTCGCTGGTATGGTCTCACCCCTGGGGAGTTTGTTTGTGGTTACTCTGTATACCACACCCCAGGGGTTATCATTCCCAGTGGTAGAAACAAGGTGTTCCCAACTGCGCATCTTACGCTGGCGTATGGTTGCCGTGTATAGATTCCTTGCATCTCGGAAGTTCTGTCTCAGTGCCTCCACTTCCGCTGCCGGCTGGGAGCACCTTGCCCGCTGGAAGAGTTTCCTTCTCCTGTGCACCTCCTGCCTAAGCCTCTGTAGCTCTGGAGACCACCAGGGTACAGCCCCCGGGGTTGGGTTTTTCTTTTTTATAGAGGTGTTGGCAGCTTCAGTGATGAGACCAGCGACCGTCATCTGGTGCTGATCCGGGCTGAGTCCAATGATGTTCAACGATTGGGCTGCTGTGGTCAGTGTGGCTTGGAAGAGTGGCCAATCCGCCTTCTCTAGGGCATATCTTGGCTGTGCCTGCCTCACTGCTTGGTGTCGACTAAGGGAGCGCTGTAGCTCAAACGTGATGGCCCTGTGGTCCGACGTGGTCCAGCTTTCTTGGACGGTCCACGATGTTAGGTGGCCAGCGAGGGATCTGGTAGCCAGAGAGACATCGATTGTGGCCTCCCCCATCGAACTAGAGAACGTTGCCAGATTGTTTGGCCGGTTGAGGACTGTGTACGGACTATTTGCTAAGTAGTCTTCAAGTTGTTGCCTGTTCTGTACTCCACGTCTATCCGTGGTCTCGCTGTACCACGCTGGGGACCTGCAATTCACATCCGCTCCCACGACAATTTTACTGTTTGGGAAGTCTGTCTGGAGGCTCCTCAGATATCTGGTTACTGGTAGTATATCTTCACCTGGGTGACAGTATAGCGATACCGCATAAAATTCACCCAGGGGCGTGATAATATGGGCACATGCAGCCCAGGATGTGCAGTAGTTGGTTAGTTTTGTTGCTGTTATATTGCTAAACTTCATCGAAACGTTGGTCCAAACGCACAGTGGTCCTAGTTCTTGTCAACAAAACATGCCCCATATTAAGCAACCATTGCCATCTGCTTTGATAGTAGGCACCATGCACGTTGTTACTTGCTGCCCACTATGAATCTTGTTGCATAGGTCCCATGATGGAGCACCATCAATGATTGGCCGTTACAAGGGTTTTATGGCTTATTACTGCTATAAACAAAATTAAAGCACATTCTTTGAATGATCCTATATTTCGAAAGCTGTGTGATCAAAACGGTGAAGATTTTGAACGATTGCTACTTCACTCCGAGGTTCGGTGGCTGTCAAAAGGCAACTGTCTCAATAGATTGTATGAACTCTTTGATACTGTTGTCGAGTTTTTTGAAGATAGGAACAACGACCTTAGTAATGATCTCAAGAAAATGAAAACTGATATTGCTTTTCTTGCAGATTTATTTACTAGATTCAACTCATTGAATTTACAAGGACAAAATGTAACTCTTATTAAGGCAAAAACTCAAATTTCAGCATTTATTTCAAAATTAAAGCTTTTTATGCGCAACGTAGGACGACGTGAATTGTATCAATTTCCAAATCTGTTGGAAATGAGAAAAAAGAAAAAATAGCCGATGAAACTAACTTTTTGTAATCATCTAGAAATGTTGCACAGAGATATGCAGGAAAAGTTCGAAGATCTCCTTAATTTGAAGATTCCAGATTGGGTTATAAATCCTTTTTAAATAATGACGATGGTGAACGTTTTGTAGAAGAATTGATTGAGTTACAAAATGAAGTTGAACTGAAGCCAAAATTTCAAAATTCATATCAGGAATTTTGGTTACAAAACAAAATCCCTGACCATAATCCCGCATTGTGGGGAATTGTAAAAAAATTACTTATTTCTTTTCCAACATCATATCTAATCGAAACCGGTTTCAGTGCTGTATCTCAATTGCTGACAAAACAAAGAAATTGTCTGGATGTTGTTAAACGTGGCAATTTACGACTTCTACTTACAGATATTCAACCTAATATTGATCAGCTAATAAATCTCATCCATCGCATTAAATATTAAAATATAATTAACTATTTCCATTAATATCGCGACTAGTTATTTAGTTTCACTTTATATTGGTGGGCTAAAAAAAGGCCCTGGTTGGATCCTTGGTTGGTTCACCAAGGCCTTGAGGGGTTAATTCAAAACAGTTTGAGAAGCACTGCCTCAGAGCAAAGATCGTCCTTGCGTAAGCCTTCACTGTTCTGTTGGCAGAAAATGGTTTTAACCTGTTGGACACCATTCTTTGTGCACCTTAATCGCAGTCGACCGTGAGCAACGGACAAGACACGCTGTTTCTGATATGGATTTACCTGACACACGAGCTCCCACAAACACGCCCTATTGAAACTTCGTGGTATCATTACTACGTTCCATAACTGCTAATTTATCATTTTGACTTGCAGAACTAGATGCACATTAACACTGATCGAGGGTCGGAAGCTGTTTGGCTTATTATACACTTCATCCATAATGGACTATACCGACTAAAAACGCTTCTTAGAATTACCTCCTTTTAAAATTATTATTCTGATTTTCATCGATGACACCATGAACACGGTTGCTCACTTTTACATCCCGAACAATTTCATTGTACTCATCCACCCATGTATCTCCCTGTTTATCAGTCTTAGTAATGCTTTTATGTCTTTTCGATTTGTGTTTGCCATTCTGCTCATTACTGTTTTCACTGGAGGATTTTAATTTTCGCATTCTAAAGATTAAAGCTATCTCAAGATTCACGATTACCTAATTTATTTTTAGTTTAAACTGCATTTATAGTTAACTAACTGCGCTGTAAATTGCGTGTGTCCTCTGGTCGATTTGGTTGCTTTGCTGGACGAAAAATCAAGTTTTTCCATGGAAAAAACAGTGCTTTCCAAGCCTGAGACCGATTAACTCAGCCACAGAGTGGAAAAAGCCCATTAAAGTTCCTCGCTTCAATCACTGGATTCGAGCCCGATCCTTTTGAACCTTCATCAATTGATGAAGGTATATCAGGCTTAGTGTCGAAGTTTGCAGATTATGCAAAGGTTGCCAGGATTATTACTGAGAATAATGGCAATGTGCTACTTCAACAGGATCTAGAAAATTTGGACAGATGGGTTGAAAGTGAAATGTATCCCCAATTCGCAAAGCGGGATCTAAGGGTGACACGAGTAATCACAGACCAGTTAGTTTAACTTCTGTTCCGGGTAAAATAACGGAGTCACTGGTTAAAGATGCATTGCAATATCATCTAGACAAGACTGCAGCAATAATTCAAGCGCAGCATGGGATTGTTAAGGGAAAGTCTAGTCTGAGAAATCTGATTGGATACTACGATGCGGTTACAGTGGAACTAGATGCAAAAAATAATTTTAACATCAATACATTAATTTTAGGAAAGCTTTCGACACTGTTGCGCATGGAAGACTATTGTACAAATTGGAGCAGAATGGTATTAAGGGTAAGTTGCTACAGTGGATGAAACTGTGTTTGAGTTGGCGAAAACAGAGAGTGGTAATCAATGAACGCTGCTCTTTGTGGACTTATATTATTAGAGGAGTCCCACAGGGTTCAGTGTTGGCCCACTGTTTTCTGTCTTTAGCAATGATATTGATGAAGGTATATCAGGCTTAATGTCGAAGTTTGAAGATGATACAAACGTTGTGAGGGTTGTCAATGGCAGTAATAGTAATGTGCTACTACACCAGGATCTAGAATATTTTGGCAGATAGGCCGAGAAGTGGCATCATGTCTCTGATATCCCAAAAATTTGCCTTTAATGCCTTGTCCAGCTCCTCAAATTCAACAAATTTATTTTCTGCACGTCTGATATTGGTACCATGCAAGTATAAATGGACCTGTTCTTAGTTACCCTAACACAGGCCATGTATTTTTTTGTTCGGCGATGACTCCCAGCAGTCTCTGAAATCCCCGTCACCTTGTTTTCCAGGCTGCTGCTCGTTCCAATAGAAGCAGTGCGAAAATCACTTTCACCGCTGCCTGTGGCTACTGTTAATCTATCAGTTCATGTATTCCACCAAGCTAACAGTTTTCCAACTCACCTAACACTGCCTCGATAGTCTCTGCAAATATTATTCATACCTTTCTGTTTAAGCGTATCCCATTCCTGTAGAAGGACTCTCTCCTGTTAACAAGCATAGACGACTCTGATAAAAATTATACACCACGAGCCTTGCTCATAGATTTGGGAATTTATTTAGAGTTTGGAATAAGCGATTATAGATGTGTAAATGGAATAGCACTCAAATGGAAGAGAAAGTAATAAATGTAGATGCGTGGTAAAAGGGGTGAACTGACAGTAAACAAAAACAGCCGTTCCATACTAGAGAAGCAGTGGTCATTTGTGAACGAGCGGAAAAGGGTTACTGGAAACAGAACAATGTATTTTAAATTATGTAGATTTGTTGATTCATTTGAACGATTAGTAACAAGGAGGGTCTTTAGAATACTGAAGATTGCTCTACAAGTATATTGCAACAGAGTGGTGAGAACACAGAGCTGAATGATGAATGTAGCATATTTGATTATTAATACATGAAACAGTATTTTATCCAGGAGTAAAGGAAATAGATGTAGTGAACGTACAAGCGTTAAGAGTTAGTTAGGGCAAGAAGAATGAATCAGGTGTTTTTATTTAATTGTCAAATCTGAATAATTAGTGAAGGGAAACTTTAATAAGAATGATATTACAAAGTACTAATATGCTACCTAGTTCAATTGCATATTTTGTTGTATATAATAATATATAATAACGTTATATTATTCCCCCCCCCACACAAAGTAATCAGAATTATTTATATAATTCTAAATAGCACTTACTTAAGATTGAATTATATTTCTACCAACGGATTACTTAACGTTTCGCAGAACAAAACTCTTGACAACACCTTGGTTTCTATCTGTTAGCAGATTGTTAAAACCTCACTTCGTTGAAACAACATCGAAGTCAGTTAGTGATGGATTCGACTGTTTATCCAACAGTCCAATTTGAATTGATTCAAATGGTAACGCTGGGATAACTATGGCAATTTTAAAAACTATAGCATAATTCTAATGTTAGTCCAGTCTTTGGTACACATCATGAGATTGTTTATCACTGACTATCACCTCAGAAAACCAAATTTTTTTGAAGAACGTTGCTGGTACTACATTGTTCAGGGGGATCATTGTTTAGGGTAGTGACGTAACTGTTAAAATAATTTTCAAATATTTAAACTTCACTAAAATCAAATAATGTTTCCACGAACTGTTACGTCATATTGAGTTCATTATTGTCTGGATATAAATAGGAGTGCCCTTCCCTTCTAGCTCTAACTGAAACGGTGGATCAAGTAGGTTGACTGGTTTGAATTAGCTGATAATCGAAGAAGTTGGTAGGGATTAAATTATATTTAAACTTATAAGATTTCGACAGATGACCTAATCGGCCAGGTGCTTACCAGTCTCCTATTCTACTAGTTCCGGTTCATCTTCAGTTGATTGCTGATAGCGATCCAACTTTCTACATACCATTTAGGAGAGGAGAGGTGAGGGGTATTGTAGGTAGGCATTTTGTGGCTTCAGTCACCAAACGATGCATGGATTAAGAAAGATGAGAATGAACGTTGATTTGGCCATTGACACAAGTGGATTTCTGTCCAGTGACAGATGGCAGGTTCACTAACACCACTCATCGATCGGGCCATGCAAAACTTCATTGATGGTTTCTTTCCACTCGAACAGGAGCGCCATCATTTGGTTCATTGTAACCCTTTCAGGACTTACAATATGGTTGAAGTCATTGAAATGCCAATCGGACATATGAAGGAGAGGTGCGGCGAGGGATTAAATTTGATGAGTGGAGAGGGATGGAGGGATATGTAGGCGGATTGAAATTAACGCATTCATTTAATCAATTAACTTTGCAGTCAATTGTTAAAGATTCGACTCATTTAAATATACGCAATGTTTGTACTTCTAAGTTTATTTGTGAGATAAGAAACTCGATTGTGGTATTGAAACTTTTGTCGTTTAAAAGAAATCAATTAACTTGATTAACTTGTCTCGGTGAAATTGCAAGCATCTCAGCCCAAAAAAGTGTGCTGGTTCTTATAAAATTAAGATTAGAGACTCAATGCACATTTTTTTTATAAATTCCAAGGATTATAAACTAAAAGTTTCTAATATTGAGAAAACTTCATTTGTATCACACTTCCCAAGTTAGTTGGAAGAATGATAAGCGTAATTTTCTTTACAACCTTAAATTTCTTAATTTTTTTACAGCCCTAATTTTTTTTTTACGGCCCTAAATTCCAGTAGAAGGCCCCTTTGACCTTATACTGGAATTTCAAAAGAACTGCGTATCGCCTAATACAGATTACAATTAAAAATGCGAATTCGTTTTTCTGTTTTTCTCTGTTTTTGCATTTTTTTCCTATTTGCTATAATAAAGTTGACGGTTCAGTATTTAACCGCATATCTTAAAATTTTGTTGGTTCTTCATTTAAAACAAACGTTCAAACTGATATTTCATATGAATGGGTGTGCTCATTGCCTAAATTCACGTCTTATTTCAATTTATTGGTACAGACACCTTCCTTCGGCCAGAAATCTTCATGAAATCACGATAAGGTTTCAACTAGACGCATTAAAAACTTTAAATCAAACTAATATGCTGCCATTCTGAAAACAAACTGACGATTAATTTATTAGGAATAAATAACACTATAGTGGTGACTCTGTTGGCCAATTTAAATAACCTAAAATTCTTTGCTCTTCCTCGTGCCAATTTACTACGACCAAAATGACTTTATCCAGAGTATTTAATGTGATCATCCTGGTTTTTTTTTTATTTCAAGAAGGAAATTCAGTTCAAAATAATTTAAAAAATTCATAATACTTGAAACAACCCTAAAGCATTACTGCCCGTGCTCCCCATACCGGGTGCAAAACCTGGTGTGGGGAGGACGTCGTACACCAAAGGGACTCGAACACCAGAGTTCGAGTTGCATCCATAAGGTGAGGAATTTTTATGGGCTATTTTCAGAAGGTGGCTGAATAAGTGTGAAGCGATGGTAGCATGTTTTTTCTTCCCAGAAACTTTGCTTTTTCGGCCAGTAAAACAGCAAATCGACCAAGAACAGACGCAATTTACAGACAGTATCTAAGGAGGAATATGACATTAGTCACTAATTCTATACAATGTTTCCATGAACTGGGTCGGAATAGATGACGTTTGCGTGTCCATATGCATCAATTTTCGTTCAAAAACTTTCCAAAGGTGTTCATTTGGATTGAGATCAGACAAAGTTGAAGGCCAATCAAGGTTGGTGATGTCTATACCGTATTCCTCGAACCACTCGCGCACAGTGCAGGCCATATGCCAAGGGGCATTATCGTCTTGGAGGATTTCTTTTCTGTCTAGAAAAACATGGAACGTGGAAGGTTGCATATTGTCTCCTAAGAGCTATTGGTACACTTCGTCGAAAAGTTGATTCAAACGCATTGTTTCTTTGTTTGTTATTTGGAGCATGAGCAACTAGGGCCATATTGCTCCTGGATATGCGGTGGTCATTCCCTGACCTTTCCGCATCCTCCATATTTGGTGGTGACGGGCTCGAACCCCGGTCTAATCAAGAAGCGTGTGCTATGCACTGCTGCTCCTTCCCACCTGGCTACAGAGTCGCCCGATTCAAACTCATAGTGGTTCTAGTACTTGTCACCAAAACATGCCCCATATTAAGCAAATATTGCCTTCTATCTGTTTAGTGGGCACCATGTAACTTCTTGCTTGCTGCCCACTATGAACCTTGTTGCATGGACACAATGCAACATGGTTCATGAACTCATCTTGCTTGTCCAAATACCTCGGGCAGCACGTACGACGGCATCCGTCGGCTTGCTGCACGAGGTATTTCGACTCATCCGACCAGCGTAATGGTTTCCAGTCCTCCGGTGTCCAACCTGCGTATTGCTGATTTGAAAGCACAGCATTCACCGTCCATGATTACCAGCAATGAGAATAGGTGTCTTTTGAGTCGTCTTCTGTTGAACTTCATACATCTCTGTTTGTGTAACTCATCATATTTGGTATGTTGTTTTTGCCTTTCACATATTCTGTTGCAATGCCATCTATTACAGTTACACAGTGACCTGTCTATCAGCCGAAAAAACACTGCACCGTTCCCTTACAGCAAAGTTCAACCTTGCGTAAGCCTTCACTGTTCTGTTGGCAGAAAATGGTTTTGAGCTGTTGCACACCATTCTTTCTACACCTTAACCGCAGTCGGCCATTAGCAACGGACAAGACATGCTTTTTCTGATATGGATTCATCTGAGCGAGCCGCGATCTCCTACAAACACGCCCTTTTGAAACTTCGTGGTATCATTACTACGTCCCATAACTGCTAATTTATCATGTTGACTTGTATAACTAAATATAGATTAACACTGATGTAGGGCTGGAAGCTGTTCGGCTTATTATACACTTCATCCATAATGGACTATACCGAGCTATAAGGCATAGTCCATTATGAATGGGGGTGATCATAATTCAATAATCATTGCGTGGATGTAATAAATACTCGCCTAAAAACGCTTCATAGAATTACCTTCTTTTAAAATTATTATTCTGGTTTTCATCGATGACACCATGAACACGGTTGCTCATTTTTACATCCCGAACAATTTCATTGTATTCATCCACCCATGTATCTCCCTGTTTATCAGGCACAGTAATGCTTTCAGTCTTTTCGATTTGTGTTTGCCGTTCTGCTCATTACTGTTTTCTCTGGTGCTCTTTAATTTTTCCATTCTGAAGTTTAAAGCTAATGCAAGATTTATGATTATCTAATTTATTATTAGTTAAAACTGCATTTATAATTAACTAACTGCTCTGTAAATTGCGTATGTCCTCTGGTCGATTTGGCTGCTTTGCTGGACGAAAAGTCTAGTTTTTCAGAGGAACAAACCTTGCTGTCCACGCCTGAGGCCGATTAACTCAGCCACGGAGTAGAAAAGCCCATTAAAGTTCTTCGCGTCAATGAGTGGATTGGAGCACGGTCCTTTTGAACCTTCATCAATTGATGAAGGTATATCAGACTTAGTGTCGAAGTTTGCAGAGGATATAAAGGTTGGCATGGCTATTACTGACAATAATGGCAAGGGGTGCTACTAAAACAGGATATAGAAAATTCGGGCATGTGGGTTGAAAGTGAAATGTATCCCCAATTCACAAAGAGGGATCAAAGGGTGACACGAGTAATTACTGACCAGTTAGTTTAACTTCTGATCCGAGTAAAATAATGGAGTCACTGGTTAAAGTTACATTGCAGGATCACCTTGACAAGACCAGCAATAATTCAAACGCAGCATGGGATGTGTTAAGGGGAAGTGTTGTCTGACAAATTTTATTGGACACTACGATGCGGTTAGAATGGAACTACATGCAAAAAATAATTTTTGCATCTATTATTTATATTCAGAAGTAGAAACATATGAACCAAAAGGAAAAAATAATTCTGATAACATATACTTGTATTACAGGAAAGATTTTGACACGTTGCGCATGAAAGACTACTGTACAAAATTAGCCAGAGTGGTATTAAGCGTAATTGGCTAAAGGGATAAAAGGGTGGCTGAGTGGGAGATGATAGAGAGTGGTAATCAAAGTATACTGCTTTTCGAGAACTAATATTATTAGCGGAGTCCCACAGATTTCGGTGTTGGTCACTGTTTTGAATGGTTATCAGTGATATTGATTAAAGTTTATCAGGCTTAACGTCCAAGTTTGCAGATGATACAATGGTTGGCAGGGTTGTTAATGACGGTAATGGCAGTGTGCTACTACAACGGGATCTAGAAAATTTGGGCAAATGGGCTGAGAAGTGGCAACACGTCTCTGATATCCCAACAATATCTGCCATTGATGCCTTGTCCAGCATCTCAAATTCATCAAATTTATTTACTGTACTTCTAGTGCTGGTGTGCCTGCAAGTATACATGGACCCGTTCCTATTCTTAGCTACCCTAGCACAACCCATGTGTTTACTAGCACCGCAATGACTCCCAGCAGTCTCTGAAATACTCTGCAACTTGTTTTCCAGGCTGCTACTCATTCCAATAGAAGCAGTGCAAGAATCACTTTCACCTCTGCCCGTGGCTACTGTTAATTTATTAGTCCGTGTATCCCTCCCCGAAGCTAACAGTTTACCAAACCACCTAACACTGCCTGGATAACCTTTGCAAATATTCTTCCTTCCTTTGTATGTAGAGTTCAGTATACAGAAAGTCATGTTTAATGATCGGTATCTTGATATTGCAAGAGAAGTGAAGATGGAAGCAAAAATCTTTGCTAGGAAAACAGTAGTGCAATATCTTGTTCAAGAAGCTTTCATGTTGTAAGACGTCAATCTTACAAATATAGAGATTTAGAGTTTATGGGAAATTTTGTGATTCGGGAATAATTTATTCTTTGATATGGAAAAGGAAGTTTTTGACATTTACGTGATGCATATATGGGAAGCATTCTGGATTTAGAAATTAGCGATTATAGATGTGCAAATGCGAGTGAGTAGGAAACTTTTGATCTATGCGGCACCTGGACATTAGTTCCGATGGGCTAGCGTTTGGGTCGGAAGAGACCAGGTCACTGTGGCAGCTTTTTGATAAGTTGTCAACATTTTCGCAATTATGAAAAGAACAAAATGGCTATCCTGGGAGGTGACGGCAGATATGAAAGGATTGTGCTGCCCTGAGAACCATACAAGAAAATTACAGGAACAAGGCTTGGTTTGCACATGAGGCAAAAAGGGTTAGGATAAATTTTTAACAAATAGAAAAGAGGGAAAGTCAGGAGAATTCTTGGGATTGGTGGAGAGTCCTAGGAGAGGAGGTTCAAACGATGGAGAAAAAGTTGGGGTTGGTAAGTGTGACAAAAGAGAGAAGTGGCAAAAAGAGTGACCGTGAAGACAGAGGGTGAAAAAAGTAAGTCGGGCAGTGCAGAAATGTAGGGAGTGCTAAAAGGACCCTAGACAGTAAGAGGAAAAATAGTTAAGAGTAGAAAAGTAACGGGAAGGCTAAGGATGATAAGCAAAAATTTATGAAAGACGGTTAAGTGACTTAGGAAAGGTAACGACCGCTTGGAGAAAGATACATCTGAGTGATCCGTAGTAAAGGAGGAATTATGTATTCCAAACAGGAGATCAAGGATGCCAGACCTAAGCAGCCAAGAGTTCCGGAAATTTATCTGAAGCACATTCAGGAGAAGGCAGATGAAGGAAAGCCTTAGAAGATAGCCTGGAGAGCCTAAGATGGAAGCCTGAAACTTCCCTGGAGAAGAAGAGAAAAGATAGCAGTAGGTGAGCGATATATTAAGTACTGTAAGTTAACAAGAAGGACTGTTAGTGAAATAGTAGGGTAATTAATGAAAAGGGGGTAGCCCTAGAAAGTAAAGTCAAAGATAAACTATCTCTGAGGCAGATATACTAACAGAGTTTATTATGTTAAAAAGAGTTAATGTATAATGGAAGGGAAACGAAGCAATTAGCAATAGATGAAATTGATACAAATAGATATAATGTGTTAGAAGGGTATTAAGGTGTACAGAGAGGGATTCGGAAAATGTTTTAAAATGATAGATAATTAACATATACCAGCAACTCTGAATATGGTGAGAACGCCGAGTGAATGATGAATGTGGCATATTTGATTATTAATATATGAAACAGTATTTTATCCAGGAGTAAAGAAAATAGATGTAGTGAATGAACAAGCGTTAGGGGTTAGTTAATTAGTGAAGGGAAACTGTATTAAGAATAATATATGCAAGGTATCTATCTCTCAGTCAACTTTGTGTACTATGACCATATGCTATCTGGTTCAATTGTATATTATGTTGATGTAATAAATTTCATGTTTTGTTTTCACTTTGAGTCCTGTCATTCTAAATAACACACGCCTTTAGTTAAGAGTTTGCTCTCACACAATTTGGTGAGGGAATCCTTGAAACTGACTAAGGGGAAACAAAGGAAATTACCCTCATGTTCTTGAGAATCTTCCGTGAGATATAGTGTATAGCATTCATGTGGCAAAACTGAGGCCTTCGAAGGTGTGAGAGCACTTAAAAAAAATATAAATTAGAGATATACACGGAAAGGTGGTAAATGTCGGTGAGATAATATAATAATAAATTGTAACGTTATGTTATCCCCCCGCCACAATGTGATCAGAATTATTTATATAATTCAAATTAACAATTACCTAAAATTGATTTATATTTCTACGAACGGATTACTTAACGTTTCGCAGAACAAAACTGTTCACAACACCTTGGTTTCCATTTGTTGGCAGAATGTTGAACCCTTTCTTCGTTGAAACAACATCGAAGTCAGCCAACGACGGATTGGACTGTTTATTCAACAGTCCAAGTTGAATGGATTCAAGAGGTAACGCTGGGATGATTATGGCAATTTGAAAAACTAGAGCATACTTCTAAGGTTAGTCCAGCCTTTGGTTCACAGCATGAGATTGAATATCACCGACTGTTACCTCAGAAAACCAAAATTTTTTGAGGAAAGTTGTTGGTACTTCATTGTTTAGGGGTCATTGTTTAGGACAGTGACATAACTGTTAAAATAATTTTCAAATATTTAAACTTCACTGAAATCAAATAATGTTTCCACGAACTGTTACGTCATATTGAGTTCATTATTGTCTGGATATAAATAGGAGTGCCCTGCCCTTCCCTTCTAGCTCTAACTGAAACGGTGGATCAAGTAGGTTGACTGGTTTGAATTAGCTGATAATCGAAGAAGTTGGTAGGGATTAAATTATATTTAAACTAATAAGATTTCGACAGATGGCCTAATCGGCCAGGTGCTTACCAGTCTCCTATTCTACTAGTTCCGGTTCATCTTCAGTTGATTGCTGATAGCGATCCAACTTTCTACATACCATTTAGGAGAGGAGAGGTGAGGGGTATTGTAGGTAGGCATTTTGTGGCTTCAGTCACCAAACGATGCATGGATTAAGAAAGATGATAATGAACGTTGATTTGGCCATTGACACAAGTGGATTTCTGTCCAGTGAGAGATGGCAGGTTCACTAACACCACTCATCGATCGGGCCATGCAAAACTGCATTGATGGTTTCTTCCCACTCGAATAGGAGCGCCATCATTTGGATCATTGTAACCCTTTCAGGATTTACAATTTGGTTGAAGTCATTGAAATGCCAATCGGACATATGAAGGAGAGGTGCGGCGAGGGATTAAATTAGATGAGTGGAGAGGGATGGAGGGATATGTAGGCGATTGAAAATAACGCATTCATTTAATCAATGAACTTTGCAGTCAATTGTTAAAGATTCGACTCATGTAAATATACGCAATGTTTGTACTTCTAAGTTTAGTTGTGAGATAAGAAACTCGATTGTGGTATTGAAGGTTTTGTCGTTTAAAAGAAATCAATTAACTTGATTAACTTGTCTCGGTAAAATGGCAAGCATCTCAGCCCACAAAAAGTGTGCTGCTTCTTATAAAATTAAGATTAGAGACTCAATGCACATTTTTTTTTATAAATTCCAAGGATTAAACTTTAAAACTTTCTAATATTGAGAAAACTTCATTTGTATCACACTTTCCAAGTTAGTTGGGAGAATGATACGCGTAATTTTTTTTACAACCCTAAATTTCTTAATTTTTTTAAAGCCCTAATTTTTTTTTACGGCCCTAAATTCCAGTAGAAGGCCCCTTTGACCTTATACTGGAATTTCAAAAGAACTGCGTATCGCCTAATACAGATTACAATTAAAAATGCGAATTCGTTTTTCTGTTTTTCTCTGTTTTTGCATTTTTTTCCTATTTGCTATAATAAAGTTGACCGTTCAGTATTTAACCGCATATCTAAAAATTTTGTTGGTTCTTCATTTAAAACAAACGTTCAAACTGATATTTCATATGAATGGGTGTGCTCATTGCCTAAATTCACGTCTTATTTCAATTTATTGGTACAGACACCCTCCTTCGGCCAGAAATCTTCATGAAATCTCGTTAATGCTTCGACAAGACGCATTAAAACCTTTATATCAATATGCTGCCATTCTGAAAACAAACTGACGATTAATTATTATGAATAAATAACACTATAGTGGAGACTCTGTTGGCCAATTTAAATAACTCGAAATTCTCTGCTGTTCCTCGTGTCAATTTACGACGACCGAAATGATTTTATCCGGATTATTTATGTGATCAATCTTTGTTTTTTATTTCAAGAAGGAGATCCAATTCAGAATAGTTTAACATATTCATATCTGAAACAACCCTAAAGCATTACTGCCCGTGCTCCCCACACCGGGTGGAAAACCTGGTGTGGGGAAGACGTCAAACACCGATGGGACTCGAACATTAGGTGTTCGAGTCCCATCGATAAAGTGAGGAATTTGTATGGGCTTTTTTTCTCAAAGTGGCTGCAGTACTCGGGGTGAGGCGACAGTAGCATGTTTTTTCTTCCCAAAAACTCAGGGTTTTCGTCCAGCAAAACAGAAATTCGGCCAAGAACAAACGGAATTTACAAACAGCATCTAAGGAGCAATATGATATTAATCGCTGATTCTATAAATATTTACAATTAGAGCTTTCCACAGTGTCGGAATAGATGCCGGTTGCGTGTCCATATGCATCAATTCCAATTCAAAAACGTTCCAAAGGTGTTCATTTGGATTGAGATCAGACAAATTTGAAGGCCAATCAAGATGGGCAATGTTTATACCTTATTCCTCGAACCACTCGTGCACAGTGCAGGCCTATTACAAGGGGCATTATCGTCTTGCAGGTTTTCTTTTCTGTCGAGGAAAAAATGGAACGTGGCAGGTTGCATTTTGTCTCCTAAGAGCTATTGGTACATTATATCGAAACGTTGGCCCAAACGCATAGTGGTCCTAGTTCTTCTCACCAAACATTCCCCATATTAAGCAAATATTGTCTTCTACCTAGTTAGTGGGCACCATGCACCTTGTTGCTTAGTGCCCACTGTGAAACGTTTTGCATGGACACCATGCAATATAGTTCATGAACTCTTGTTGCTTGCATCACAAACGACGGTATCCGTCGGCGTGCTGTACTAGGTATTTGGAATCATCCCAGCAGCGTACTCATTTCCAATCCTCCGGTGCCCAACCAGCATACTGCTGAACTGACAGCACAGCATTCGCCGTCCATGATGACGAGCGATGAGAACAGATGTCTTTTGAGTCGTCTTCTGTTGAACCCCATATGTCTGATTGTGCAAGTCATAATCATTTGGTATGTTGTTCTTGCCTTTCACATATTCTGTTCAATGTCATCTGTTACAGTCGCACAGTGACCTGTCTTTCAGCCGAAAAAAAAACTGCACCGTTCCCTTGTAAGAACTATTCTTACATATATTTTTAGGAAATTATGATTTACCAAATTTTGAAAAATATCAAAGTAAAAACAGACAAGCGCTCAGCAGATTTGCTTGTGCTGTGTACCTTTCAAAAGGGAGAGATTAGCTTAGCAGCAGGAGGGACGCTGACCGGACTGTAATACAATGGGTAGGCCAGTTTGAGGCAGTTCCTGTGTACAGAAAAATAGGGCAGTGGCCAATTGACGGTAACAGGGAACAAAAGAACGCCCACACCCCTAGAATGGTTTCGGACTCCATCCAAAGGAAAGACCCAGATCAGAGAGCTCACCGTGATCGAGTGGTAAACAAAGTCCAAACAGGCGACATGGGAGGACTCTCAATAATTTCACAGGCGGCATCTCGTAAAGAAGCGTGACGGAAGAGGTACAGTGAAATGGTCATCCCAAGGATAGTTCTGCAGATTGCTTAGTGCCCGAATGTTCTCGACACAAAGAAGGGAGCTCGACCTACCAGACGCGGGTCGGGACGACGTGAAAAAAAAAAAAAAATGAGCAAATGAAATTAAAGATGAAGAGGGAGAGGAAAACTATGATTGGACGAAAAATAAGGGAGGTTTGGAAACAAAAACTCTGATGCAGGAAGAAGACGGAGCCAGAGCCCGAAAGTCAAAGTCCCGAAGCGTGGAAGGAAAGGATCCGGAGGAAATTCCGGGGAGAGGCGTGAGAGTGGCGGAAAGATAATTTTGGGAGTGCAGGAAACGCATATAGAAAGTTCCGAAAAAATGATAGTATAGTGGAAAAATTAATAGCAAACGGCAGAATGGTCAGAGTAAGGAAGGTCGTTCGAGTTATCCACTGAGGGAAAAAAAAGCAACATTCCTGGAGAAAAATCCTGTGCTGTAGGAACGTCTGAGGTTGAGCAGGGAGCACATCTTGGAAGTCTGCGGTGGCCAAGTCCAGCGAGGAAATAGCGGAAGAAGCAAAGTAGGAAAACTCATCCAGGAAAACTCATCCAGGTAGAAAAGGAAAGCAAGTAAGTTTATGTACAATATTTATTAACAGAAACGGTGTTATAAAGAAATAACGAAAGAAAAGGTAATGGACAGGACAGTCAGTAAAGAACTGAAACCAGATGAACACTATACTGTAAGGGATAGAAATTAGAGTCACTAACTAGGGAGAAAGAGAGATAGAAAGTGTGTTCAGTGTTACTCATCAGTGATTAGAAGTATCTGAAAAATAAGGAAAGTTGTTAAACCTGAAAAGGGTCAAGTTTATGGAATGTATAACTGGTAATAACAGAGTAATATATTTATTCTGTAGAAATTCAGTAGGACATTCCTGTCTAGAGTATTAGCATTCTATATAGCAGATGTGGAAGTTATAAATTATTGTTAGAAGAACAAAGATGGGTGTTGACATCATAACATGTATAATAATTAGTTGATTGTAGGAAATTCGATATTATGAATTATATAGTGTGTGTAAATATCTTGTATAGATAAGTAAATAAATCTAGTTTGTTTTATCATGAGCTTTATGTGTGATATTGACACCAAGCATTAACAATAAGTCATGGGAACTATTCTAGCACTGGGGGATAATAACACAAATAAGAGAAAATTAGTATTTCCTCCAACTTGGATCTTCTGATACAAAAACCTTAATGACAAAGGTGTGAGTAAGAAAGGGTGCCGATTAACTGCGCAGCGGATAGCTTGTGGGTCTTGGAAGGGAAGAGAGGAAACCCCCTTCCCCTTTGCTTCAAGAAAGGTTAGAAAAAAATAATTAACTAAGTGCTCAGTAAATTGCTTGTGACCTCTGGTCGCTTTGGCTGTTTTGCTGAACGAAAAGTCTAGTTTTTCAAACAAACCTTGCTGTCCACGCCAGAGACCGATTAACTCAGACACGGAGAAGAACAGCCCATTAAAGTTCCTCGTGTCAATGACTGGATTTCAACCACGGTCCTTTTGAACCTTCATCAATTGATGAAGGTATATCAGAGTTAGTGTCGAAGTTTGCAGAGCATACAAAGGTTGGCAGGGCTATTACTGACAATAATGGCAATGTGCTACTAAAACAGGATCTAGAAAATTTGGACAGATGGGTTGAAAGCGAAATATATCCTCAATTCACAAAGCGGGATCTAAAGGTGACAGGATTAATTGCAGACCCGTTAGCTTACATTCTGTTCGGGGTAAAATAATGGAGTCACTGCTTAAAGTTGCATTCCAACAATAATTGAAATGCAGCAATAATTCAAACGCAGCATTGGTTTATGAAGGTAAAATCTTGTCTGACAAATTTGATTGGATACTACGACGCATTTACAATGGAACTAGATGCAAAAAATAATTTTTGCATCATATACATTGGATTTTAGGAAAGCTTTCGACTGTGTTGCGCATGGAAGACTATTGTACAAATTGGAGAAGTAAGGGATTGAGAGTAAGTTGCTACAATGGCTATAAGGGTGGTTGAGTGGGAGAAGACAGAGAGTGCTAATCAATAGACTCTGGTCTTCGAGAACTAACGTTATTAGCGGAGTCCCACAGATTTCGGTGTTGGCTCACAGTTTTGTTTGGTTATCAATGATATTGATGAACGTATATAAGGCTTAGTGTCGAGGTTTGCAGATGATACAAAGGTTGGAAGGGTTGTTAATAACGGTAATGGCAGTGTGCTACTGCAACTGGATTTAGAAAATTTGGGCAGATGGGCTGAGGTGGCAACACGTCACTGATATCCCAATAATATCTGCCATTGATGCCTTGTCCAGCATCTCAAATTCATCAAATTTATTTACTGTACTTCTAGTATTTGTGTGCCTGCAAGTATACATGGACCCGTTCCTATTCTTAACTACCCTAACACAACCCATGTGTTTACTAGCACCGCAATGACTCCCAGCAGTCTCTGAAATACTCTGCATCTTGTTTTCCAGGCTGCTACTCCTTCCAATAAAAGCAGTGCAAGGATCACTTTCACCTCTGCCCGTGGCTACTGTTAATCTATTAGTCCGTGTATCCCTCCCCGAAGCTAACAGTTTACCAAACCACCTAACACTGACTGCCTGGATATCCTTTGCAAATATTCTTCCTTCCTTTATATGTAGAGTTCAGTAGACAGAAAGTCATGTTTAATGATCGGTATCTTGACATTGCAAGAGAAGTGAAGATGGAAGCAAAAATCTTTGTTGGAAAACAGTAGTGCAATATCTTGTTCAAGAAGCTTTCATGTTGTAAGACGTCAATCTTACAAATATGGAGATTTAGAGTTTATGGGAAATTCTGTGATTAGGGAATAATTTATTGTTTGATATGGAAAAGGAAGTTTTTGACATTTAAGTGATGCATATATGGGAAGAATTCTGGATTTAGAAATTAGCGATTATAGAAGTTCAAATGCGAGTGAGTAGGAAACTTTTGATCTATGCGGCATCTGGACATTAGTTCCGATGGGCTAGCGTTTGGGTCGGAAAAGACCAGGTCACTGTGGCATCTTTTTGATAAGTTGTCAACATTTTCGCAATTGTGAAAAGACCAAAATGGCTATCCTGGGAGACGACGGCAGACATGAAAGGATTGTGCTGCCCTGAGAACCAGACAAGAAAATTACAGGAACAAGGCTTGCTTTGCACATGAGGCAAAAAGGGTTAGGATAAATTTTTAACAAATAGAAAAGAGGGAAAGTCAGGAAAATTCTTGGGATAGGTGGAGAGTCCTAGGAGAGGGGGTTCAAACGATGGAGAAAACGTTGGGGTTGATAAGTGTGACAAAAGAGAGAAGTGGCAAAAAGAGTGACCGTGAAGACAGAGGGTGAAAAAAGTAAGTCGGGCAGTGCAGAAATGTAGGGAGTGCAAAAAGGACCCTAGACAGTAAGAGGAAAAATAATTAAGAGTAGAAAAGTAACGGGAAGGCTAAGGATGATAAGCAAAAATTTATGAAAGACGGTTAAGTGACTTAGGAAAGGTAACGACCGCTTGGAGAAAGATACATCTGAGTGATCCGTAGTAAAGGAGGAATTATGTATTCAAAACAGGAGATCAAGGATGCCAGACCTAAGCAGCCAAGAGTTCCGAAGATTTATCTGAAGCAGATTCAGGAGAAGGCAGATGAAGGAAAGCCTTAGAAGATAGCCTGGAGAGCCTAAGATGGAAGTCTGAAACCTCCCTGGAGAAGAAGAGAAAAAGATAGAAGAAGGTGAGCGATATATTAAGTACTGTAAGTTAACAAGAAGGACTGTTAGTGAAATAGTAGGGTAATTAATGAAAAGGGGGTAGCCCTAGAAAGTAAAGTCAAAGATAAACTATCTCTGAGGCAGATATACTAACAGAGTTTATTATGTTAAAAAGAGTTAATGTATAATGGAAGGGAAACGAAGCAATTAGCAATAGATGAAATTGATACAAATAGATATAATGTGATAGAAGGGTATTAAGGTGTATAGAGAGGGATTCGGAAAATGTTTTAAAATGATAGATAATTAACATATACCAGCAACTCTGAATATGGTGAGAACGCAGAGATGAATGATGAATGTAGCATATTTGATTATTAATATATGAAACAGTATTTTATCCAGGAGTAAAGAAAACAGATGTAGTGAATGAACAAGCGTTAGGAGTTAGTTAATTAGTGAAGGGAAACTGTATTAAGAATAATATATGCAAGGTATCTATCTCTCAGTCAACTTTGTGTACTATGACCATATGCTATCTGGTTCAATTGTATGTAATAAATTTCATGTTTTGTTTTCACTTTGAGTCCTGTCATTCTAAATAACACACGCCTTTAGTTAAGAGTTTGCTCTCACACAATTTGGTGAGGGAATCCTTGAAACTGACTAAGGGGAAACAAAGGAAATTACCCCCATGATCCTGAGAATCTTCCGTGAGATATAGTGTATAGCATTCATGTGGCAAAAGTGAAGCCTTGGTAGGTGTGAGAGCACTTAAAAAAAATATAAATTAGAGATATACACGGAAAGGTGGTAAATGTCGGTGAGATAATATAATAATAAATTGTAACGTTATATTATCCCCCCCACAATGTGATCAGAATTATTAATATAATTCTAATTAACAATTACCTAAAATTGATTTATATTTCTACCAACGGATTACTTAACGTTTCGCAGAACAAAACTGTTCACAACACCTTGGTTTCCATTTGTTGGCAGATTGTTGAACCCTTTCTTCGTTGAAACAACATCGAAGTCAGCCAACGACGGATTGGACTGTTTATTCAACAGTCCAAGTTGAATGGATTCAAGAGGTAACGCTGGGATGATTATGGCAATTTGAAAAACTATAGCATACTTCTAAGGTTAGTCCAGTCTTTGGTTCACAGCATGAGATTGAATATCACCGACTGTTACCTCAGAAAATCAAACTTTTTTGAGGAAAGTTGTTGGTACTTCATTGTTTAGGGGTCATTGTTTAGGGTAGTGACACAACTGTTAAAATAATTTTCATATATTTAAACTTCACTGAAATCAAATAATGTTTCCAGGAACTGTTACGTCATATTGAGTTCATTATTGTCTGGATATAAATAGGAGTGCCCTGCCCTTCCCTTCTAGCTCTAACTGAAACGGTGGATCAAGTAGGTTGACTGGTTTGAATTAGCTGATAATCGAAGAAGTTGGTAGGGATTAAATTATATTTAAACTAATAAGATTTCCAAAGATGGCGTAATCGGCCAGGTGCTTACCAGTCTCCTATTCTACTAGTTCCGGTTCATCTTCAGTTGATTGCTGATAGCGATCCAACTTTCTACATACCATTTAGGAGAGGAGAGGTGAGGGGTATTGTAGGTAGGCATTTTGTGGCTTCAGTCACCAAACGATGCATGGATTAAGAAAGATGATAATGAACGTTGATTTGGCCATCGACACAAATGGACTTCTGTCCATTTATGTCAATGGACAGATGGCAGGGTTCACAAACACCACTCATTGATCGGGCCATGCAAAACTTCATTGATGGTTTCTTTCCACTCGAACAGGACGCCATCATTTGGATCATTGTAACCCTTTCAGGACTTACAATTTGGTTGAAGTCATTGAAATGCCAATCGGACATATGAAGGAGAGGTGCGGCGAGGGATTAAATTTGATGAATGGAGAGGGATGGAGGGATATGTAGGCGGATTGAAAATAACGCATTCATTTAATCAATGAACTTTGCAGTCAATTGTTAAAGATTCGACTCATGTAAATATACGCAATGTTTGTACTTCTAAGTTTAGTTGTGAGATAAGAAACTCGATTGTGGTATTGAAGCTTTTGTCGTTTAAAAGAAATCAATTAACTTGATTAACTTGTCTCGGTAAAATGGCAAGCATCTCAGCCCACAAAAAGTGTGCTGCTTCTTATAAAATTAAGATTAGAGACTCAATGCACATTTTTTTTTATAAATTCCAAGGATTAAACTTTAAAACTTTCTAATATTGAGAAAACGTCATTTGTATCACACTCCCCAAGTTAGTTGGGAGAATGATACGCGTAATTTTTTTTACAACCCTAAATTTCTTAATTTTTTTACAACCCTATTTTTTTACGGCCCTAAATTCCAGTAGAAGGCCCCTTTGACCTTATACTGGAATTTCAAAAGAACTGCGTATCGCCTAATACATATTACAATTAAAAATGCGAATTCGTTTTTCTGTTTTTCTCTGTTTTTGCATTTTTTTCCTATTTGCTATAATAAAGTTGACAGTTCAGTATTGAACCACATATCTTAAAATTTTGTTGGTTCTTCATTTAAAACAAACGTTCAAACTGATATTTCATATGAATGGGTGTGCTCATTGCCTAAATACACGTCTTATTTCAATTTATTGGTACAGACACCCTCCTTCGGCCAGAAATCTTCATGAAATCTCGTTAATGCTTCGACAAGACGCATTAAAACCTTTATATCAATATGCTGCCATTCTGAAAACAAACTGACGATTAATATGAATAAATAACACTATAGTGGAGACTCTGTTGGCCAATTTAAATAACTTGAAATTGTCTGCTGTTCCTCGTGCCAATTTACGACGACCGAAATGATTTTATCCGAATGATTTATGTGATCAATCTTGGTTTTTTATTTCAAGAAGGAGATCCAATTCAGAATAGTTTAACATATTCATATCTGAAACAACCCTAAAGCATTACTGCCCGTGCTCCCCACACCGGGTGGAAAACCTGGTGTGGGGAAGACGTCAAACACCGATGGGACTCGAACATTAGGTGTTCGAGTCCCATCGATAAAGTGAGGAATTTTTATGGGCTTTTTTTCTCAAAGTGGCTGCAGTACTCGGGGTGAGGCGACAGTAGCATGTTTTTTCTTCCCAAAAACTCAGGTTTTTCGTCCAGCAAAACAGAAATTCGACCAAGAACAAACGGAATTTACAAACAGTATCTAAGGAGCAATATGATATTAATCGCTGATTCTATAAATATTTACAATTAGAGCTTTCCACAGTGTCGGAATAGATGCCGGTTGCGTGTCCATATGCATCAATTCCAATTCAAAAACGTTCCAAAGGTGTTCATTTGGATTGAGATCAGACAAATTTGAAGGCCAATCAAGATGGGTAATGTTTATACCCTATTCCTCGAACTACTCGTGCACACTGCAGGCCATATTGCAAGGGGCATTATCGTCTTGCAGGTTTTCTTTTCTGTCGAGGAAAAAATGGAGCGTGGCAGGTTGCATTTTGTCTCCTAAGAGCTATTGGTACACTACATCGAAACGTTAGCCCAAACGCATAGTGGTTCTAGTTCTCACCAAACATTCCCCATGTTAAGCAAATATTGTCTTCTACCTAGTTAGTGGGCACCATGCACCTTGTTGCTTAGTGCCCACTATGAAACCTTTTGCATGGACACCATGCAACATGGTTCATGGACTCTAGTTGCTTGCATCACAAACGACGGTATCCGTCGGCGTGCTGTACAAGGTATTTGGAATCATCCCACCAGCGTACTCATTTCCAGTCCTCCGGTGCCCAACCAGCATATTGCTGACCTGACAGCACAGCATTCGCCGTCCATGATGACGAGCGATGAGAACAGATGTCTTTTGAATCGTCTTCTGTTGAACCCCATATGTCTGATTGTGCAACTCATCATCATTTGGTATGTTGTTCTTGCCTTTCCCATATTCTGTTGCAATGTCATCTGTTACACTCGCACAGTGACCTGTCTTTCAGCCGAAAAAAAAACTGCACCGTTCCCTTGTAAGAACTATTCTTACATATATTTTTAGGAAATTATAATTTACCAAATTTTGATAAATATCAAAGTAAAAACAGACAAGCACTCAGCAGACTTGCTTGTGCTGTGTACATTTCAAAAGGGAGAGATTAGCTTAGCAGCAGGAGGGACGCTGACCGGACTGTAATACAATGGGTAGGCCAGTTTGAGGCAGTTCCTGTGTACAGAAAAAAAGGGCCGCGGCCAACTGATGGTAACAGGGGACAAAAGAACGCCCACACCCCTAGAATGGTTTCGGACTCCATCCAAAGGAAAGACCAAGATCAGAGAGTTCACCGTGATCGAGTGGTAAACAAAGTCCAAACAGGCGACATGGGAAGACTCTCAATAACTTCACAGTCGGCATCTCGTAAAGAAGCGTGACGGAAGAGATAAAGTGAAATGGTCATCCCAAGGATAGTTCTGGAGATTGCTTAGTGCCCGAATGTTCTCGACACAAAGAAGGGAGCTCGACCTACCAGACGCGGGTCGGGACGACATGAAAAAAAAAAAAAAATGAGCAAATGAAATTAAAGATGAAGGGGGAGAGGAAAACTATGATTGGACGAAAAATAAGGGAGGTTTGGAAACAAAAACTCTGATGCAGGAAGAAGACGGAGCCAGAGCCCGAAAGTCAAAGTCCCGAAGCGTGGAAGGAAAGGATCCGGAGGAAATTCCGGGGAGAGGCGTGAGAGTGGCGGAAAGATAATTTTGGGAGTGCGGGAAACGCATATAGAAAGTTCCGAAAAAATGATAGTATAGTGGAAAAATTAATAGCAAAAGGCAGAATGGTCAGAGTAAGGAAGGTCGTTCGAGTTATCCACTGAGGGAAAAAAAAGCAACATTCCTGGAGAAAAATTCTGTGCGGTAGGAACGTCTGAGGTTGAGCAGGGAGCACATCTAGGAAGTCTGCGGTGGCCAAGTCCAGCGAGGAAATAGCGGAAGAAGCAAAGAAGGAAAACTCATCGAGGTGGTAGAAAAGGAAAGCAAGTAAGTTTATGTACAATATTTATTAACAGAAACGGTGTTATAAAGAAATAAACGAAAGAAAAGGTAATGGACAGGACAGTCAGTAAAGAACTGAAACCAGATGAACACTATATTGTAAGGGATAAAATTAGAGTCACTAACTAGGGAAAAAGAGAGATAGAAAGTGTGTAAGTGTTACTCATCCGTGATTAGAAGTATCTGAAAAATAAGGAAAGTTGTTAAACCTGAAAAGGGTCAAGTTTATGGAATGTATAACTGGTAATAACAGAGTAATATATTTATTCTGTAGAAATTCAGTAGGACATTCCTCCCTAGAGTATTAGCATTCTATATAGCAGATGTGGAAGTTATAAATTATTGTTAGAAGAACAAAGATGGGTGTAGACATCATAACATGTATAATAATTAGTTGATTGTAGGAAATTCGATATTATGAATTATATAGTGTGTGTAAATATCTTGTATAGATAAGTAAATAAATCTAGTTTGTTTTATCATGAGCTTTATGTGCGATATTGACACCAAGCATTAACAATAAGTCATGGGAACTATTCTAGCACTGGGGGATAATAACACAAATAAGAGAAAATTAGTATTTCCTCCAACTTGGATCTTCTGATACAAAAACCTTAATAACAAAGGTGTTAGTAAGAAAGGGTGCCGATTAACTGCGCAGCGGATAGCTTGTGAGTCTTGGAAAGGAAGAGAGGAAACCCCCTTCCCCTTTGCTTCAAGAAAGGTTAGAAAAAAATAATTAACTAAGTGCTCTGTAAATTGCTTGTGACCTCTGGTCGCTTTGGCTGTTTTGCTGAACGAAAAGTCTAGTTTTTCAAACAAACCTTGCTGTCCACGCCTGAGACCGATTAACTCAGACACGGAGAAGAACAGCCCATTAAAGTTCCTCGTGTCAATGACTGGATTTCAACCACGGTCCTTTTGAACCTTCATCAATTGATGAAGGTATATCAGACTTAGTGTCGAAGTTTGCAGAGGATACAAAGGTTGGCAGGGCTATTACTGACAATAATGGCAGTGTGCTACTAAAACAGGATCTAGAAAATTTGGGCAGATGGGTTGAAAGCGAAATGTATCCTCAATTCACAAAGCGGGATCAAAGGATGACAGGATTAATTGCAGACCCGTTAGCTTACCTTCTGTTCGGGGTAAAATAATGGAGTCACTGGTTAAAGTTGCATTCCAACAATAATTCAAATGCAGCAATAATTCAAACGCAGCATGGGTTTGTTAAGGTAAAATCTTGTCTGACAAATTTGATTGGATACTACGATGCGTTTGCAATGGAACTAGATGCAAAAAATAATTTTTGCATCATATACATTGGATTTTAGGAAAGCTTTCGACTGTGTTGCGCATGGAAGACTATTGTACAAATTGGAGAAGTAAGGGATTGAGAGTAAGTTGCTACAATGGATATAAGGGTGGTTGAGTGGGAGAAGACAGAGAGTGCTAATCAATAGACTCTGGTCTTCGAGAACTGCGGTTATTAGCGGAGTCCCACAGATTTCGGTGTTGGCTCACTGTTTTGTAAAAATCTTTGGTAAAAGATGCTAAGAAAAACAGCAAGGATTTCTTTACTTATATAAACTCTAAAAGGAAGGGGATGAATATGATTGGTCCACTTGACATCGGTGGTTCGACTGTTGATGATCCTGTTCAAATAGCAAACAAGCTGAATGAGTATTTTGCATCTACATTGACACATGAGGAGTTATTAAGATTTGAAAATGGCAGAAGGTTATCAAATCGAAGCAGGGTGCTTAATGATTTTGTAATAACTGAGAGCAAAGTGGAGGAGAAATTGTTCAAGTTAAACATAAGAAAGGCACCTGGGGTGGCTGGGATCTATCCAGTTATAGTACAGGGAGACAGGATAGATGGGATCTATTCTGTCTCCTACACATACACTTAGGGTGGTAGAAAATGAATAAGATCTGCGAGTAATTGTGCAGTCAGTTATGAAGTTTTCTGAGCAATGCAGACAGGCTGCCAGGGCAGGTCATGGGGTTTTGTCAATGATATATAGGAATTTTGCTAGTAGGGAAAAGGAGGTGATTGTCCCTCTGTATAAGGCAATGGTCAGGCCACGCATTGAGTACTGCGAATAGGTCTGGAAGCCTCATTTTAGAAAGGATGTAGATTTGCTTGAGCGTGTATTACAGACTAGCTTATATCTTCCATCAGCCAGCGATGGATTCGACTGTTTATTCAACAGTCCAAGTTGAATGGATTCAAGAGGTAACGCTGGGATAACTATGGCAATTTGAAAAACTATAGTAAAAACTATAGAAAAAAATGTAGTTAGGGAATAAGGCAAGAAGAATGAAACAGTTGTTTTTATTTAATTGTCATATCTGAATAATTAGTGAAGGGAAACTCTAATAAGAATAATATATGCAAGGTATCTCTCAGTCAACTTTGTATATTATGATCATATGCTATCTAGTTCAATTGTATATTATGTTGTATGTAATAAATTTCATGTTTTATTTCCATTTTGAGTCCTGTCATTCTAAATAACACACGCCTTGCTTGCCTGCTTAAGAGTTTGCTCTCCCACAATTTGTTGAGAGAATCCTGGAAACTGACAAAGTGGAAACAAAGGAAATTACACTCATGATCCTGAGAATCTTCTGTGAGATAATATAATAATAAATTGTTACGTTATATTATCCTCCCCCACAATGTGATCAGAATTATTTATATAATTCTAAATAACACTTACCTAAGATTGAATTATATTTCTACCAACGGATTATTTAACGATTCGCAGAATAAAACTCTTGACAACACCTTGGTTTCCATTTGTTGGCGGATTGTTGAAACCTTTCTTCGTTGAAACAACATCGAAGTCAGTCAGCGACGGATTCGACTGTTTATTCAACAGTCCAAGTTGAATGGATTCAAATGGTAACGCTGGGATGACTATGGCAATTTTAAAAACTATAGCATAATTCTAATGTTAGTCCAGTCTTTGGTACACATCATGAGATTGTTTATCACTGACTATCACCTCAGAAAACCAAATTTTTTTGAAGAACGTTGCTGGTACTACATTGTTCAGGGGGATCATTGTTTAGGGTAGTGACGTAACTGTTAAAATAATTTTCAAATATTTAAACTTCACTGAAATCAAATAATGTTTCCACGAACTGTTACGTCATATTGAGTTCATTATTGTCTGGATATAAATAGGAGTGCCCTTCCCTTCTAGCTCTAACTGAAACGGTGGATCAAGTAGGTTGACTGGTTTGAATTAGCTGATAATCGAAGAAGTTGGTAGGGATTAAATTATATTTAAACTAATAAGATTTCGAAAGATGGCCTAATCGGCCAGGTGCTTACCAGTCTCCTATTCTACTAGTTCCGGTTCATCTTCAGTTGATTGCGGTTAGCGATCCACACTTTCTACATACCATTTAGGAGAGGAGAGGTGAGGGGTATTGTAGGTAGGCATTTCGTGGCTTCAATCAATACACGGCGCATGGATTCAGAAAGATAAGAATGAACGTTGATTTGGCCATTGGCACAAATGGACTACTGTCCAGTGACATTGGCAGGTGCTCAATCACCACACATCGATCTGCCCATACAAAAGTGCATTGATGGTTTCTTTCCACTCGAACACGTGCACCATCGTTTTGATTATTGTAACCCTTTCAGGACTTACAATGTGGTTGAAGTCATTGAAATGCCAATCGGACATATGAAGGAGAGGTGCGGTGAGGGATTAAATTTGATGAAGTGGAGAGGGATGGAGGGATATATAGGTGCATTGAAAGTTAATGAACCTTGCAGTCAATTGTTAAAGATTCGACTCATGTATATATACGCAATTTTTGTATTTCAAATTTATTTGTGAGCTAAGGAACTCGATTTTTTTGTTGAAGCTTTTATCGTTTAAAAGAAATGAATTAACTTGATTAACTTATCTCTGTGAAAGTGCAAGCATCTCAGCCCAACAAAGTGTGCTGTTGCTTATAAAGTTAAGATTGGATACTCAATATACATTTTATTTTATTAATTCCAATGATTATATACTTTAAAACTTTCGGATCTTGAGAAAACTTCATTCGTATTACATTTCTCAAGTTAGTTGGAAGAATGGTACGATTAATGTTTTTACTACCGAATACCTAAGCCCCTTTAATCTTCTACTGGAATTTCAAAGGAACTGCCTAGCGCTTAATACAGATTACCATTAAAAATGTGAATTCGTTTTTCTCTCTTTTTGAATTCTTTTTCATATTTGCTATAATAAAGTTGACCGTTTAGTATTTAACAGCATGCTTTAAACTTTCTTTTCGTTTTTCATGTAAAACAAACATTCAATTGAAGCTGATATTTCATGCAAATGGGTTAGCTCCACGTATCAATTCACCTCTTATTTAAAATTTTATCTTATTTAATATAGACTGCTCAAAAAATATTAGTCATCTCACAGAAGTGATATCAAGCTTTCCTCCTTCAGCACGAATCACTTCATGAACACTCTTGTTTAGGATTCAACTAAACGCATTAAATATTTGCATCAATATTCTTCCATTCTGAAAACAAACTGGCCAATAATCATGAATTAAGAATACTACAGGATTTAGAAGTGGTGACTTGCTTGCTAATTTAAATGACCCAGAATTCTCTCTTGTTCCACGTTCCAAGTTAGGACGAGTGAAATGATTTTGTCCTCATATCAGAAAAAGGTAAAAACTAATAGACTATTTAACGTGATCAATCCTGGTTTTTATTTCAAGTTGGATACCCAATTCATAATAGATGAAACACCTTTATATTATTTGAAACAACCCCAAAGCATTACTGACCCACCACCAGCTTGACAGACACATTGGACGCAGTATGCATGAAATGTCTCATTGCTTCTGTGAATTCAGTGTCTGGCATCTATAAAGTGTGAAAAAAAAAATTGGATTAGTTAGGCCATATCACCATTTTCCAATCAACAGTCCAGTTTGTTATTTGAGGACATCAAGGCTTTGCACAGCCGCCGCCGTGGGTACTACAGTTGGTAGAATCGCAGTCCTCCCCACACCAGATGGAGAATACCTGAGTTCGAGTCCCGTCGATGACGTGAGAAGTTTTATTGGCCTTTTTCACAACGTTGCTGAGTTAGTCGATCTCAGGCAAGGGTAGCGTAGTTTTTTTCTCCCGGAAACCCTGGGTTTTCGTTCAGCAACGTTGCCCAAAACCGGAGAAACATGACCTTAGTAGCCGATGCTCTTTTAACCTAAAGCAACAACAATAAGGCATAGTCCATTACGATGGGGTGGTCATAGTTCAGTGATAGCTGTATGTACTAGCGCACTTTAATGCGCTTCGTTGAATTACCTGTTATTACGTGGTTTAAAATTAGTAGTCTGGTTTTCATCGATGACAATATGGCATCTCTGTGCTCCCTTCGACTCTGTTTGCCTTTCTGCTCATTACTATTTTCATTGAAGGACTTTAATTTTCTTAGTATAATGAAAGAAAAACTGAAATTTCCTGGTTATAATGAAAGTACCATGAGGACCTTTCTTAACACTCAATTTCCTCTTTCTTAATAAAGATTCTTATCTCTGAATAATAACAAAAAAAAAATAGAAAAACGTCTGAAAACATTTCTGGAATAAGGGACTTGTATCTTGTTCATCAAGTAGCCTTAATTTGTAGGGTGCCCGCCATTGTCGTGAAGGAGACGAGTTTCCGTTATGCAAGACCGTAATCTTACATCAGAGATAGATGACCCGCATAATAGCTTCCTCGAGGTACGTCCCTGTGTCGATACAATGGCACTAATTTAATTTTGTCCGGGCGAAAATAACCGGATTCGTTTCAACTGTAATCAAAATATGACCTTTATTTGGAATGAGTTGCATCCGGAACACTGAGAGGTTTTTAAGTAAGAAAATTGATGAACTCCGCTATAATTACGTTTTCGTACCCAGGAGCCATCATCATCAAACTCATCCCAGAAATTGAATGTTTTTTCATCCCGTTTTTGTCTAAGAACTAATGAATTAGCTTCGTGATTACGGCTGTAATGACCACCCCAAATAACCCCACCAAACTTAATGTTAACAGATTTTATTCACTTTTCATTCCGAATCTTTTAGGTAGAAGTGGATATGCTCAAAATTTTAGAATCACGTGTCGAGTTTCTTAATATTAATTTGAGGTTTTTCTTCTAATTGCAAAATAAGAGCTTAAGGGCATGAATTTTTTATTCAATTTGAAAATTAGCTAGCAGAGTTGTCTTTTTCTTTTTAAGGGTGGACGTCGTTTTCTTGACTTTTAAGGGAATCTCTTAATGATAACTGCTAATAGTTTCTAAAATTTAAACATGAAAAATGGCTCTTTTCATCATTTTTAATTAAATCTTAATATTAAACTCAAAATCAGACTGTACTTGTAAACTATAAATGGAGTTATATATATGTATATATATATAAGTTATATGTATATATATATATAAATATAACTTAAAATTGGAGTTACATTTCACTTGAAAAAGAGCTATACTTTTAACTATAAATGGAGTTACAATTAACTTAAAATTAGAGTTACAATTAACTTAAAATTAGAGTTACAATTAACTTAAAATTAGAGTTACAATTAACGTAAAAATAGAGCTATATTTTTAACTATGAATGGAGCTACACTTTTAACCATAATTGGAGTTACATTTTACTAAACATTACAGTTACAATTATCTTTAAAATAGAGCTATACTATTAACTATAAATGTAGTTACACTTTTAACTTAAAAATATAGCAATACATAACTATAAATGAAGTTACACGTTTAACTTAAAAATAGAGCTATACTTTTAACTATAAATGGAGTTATATTTAACTTAAAATCGGAGTTACAATTCACTTAAAAAAAGAACTGTACTTTTAATTATAAATGGAGTTACATTTATCCTGAAATTGGAGTTACATTTATCTTAAAATAAGAGTTACAATTATCTAAAAATAAGAGTTACAATTAACTTAAAATTAGAATGACAACTTAAAAATAGAGCTATATTTTTAACTATAAATGGAGCTACACTTTTAACTATAAATGGAGTTACATTTTACTAAACATTAGAGTTATAAATAACTTTAAAATAGAGCTATACTATTAACTATGAATGTAGTTACACTTTTAACTTAAAAATATAGCAATACATAGCTATATACGCAATGTTTAAAAATATAAAAATAGAGCTATACTTTTAACTTAAAATTTGAGTTACAATTCACTTAAAAAAAGAGCTATAGTTTTAATTATAAATGGTGTTACATTTATCTTAAAATTGCAGTTACAATTAACTTAAAATTATAGTGACAATTAACTTAAACATAGAGCTATATTTTTAACTATAACTGGAGCTCCACTTTTAACTATAAATGGAGTTACATTTTACTAAACATTACAGTTACGATTAACTTTAAAATAGAGCTATACTATTAACTATAAATGTAGTTACACTTTTACCTTAAAAATATAGCTATACATAGTTATAAATGGAATTACACGTTTAACTTAAAAATAGAGCTATACTTTTAACTATAAATGGAATTATATTTAATTTAAAATTGGAGTTACAATTCACTTAAAAAAAAAGAGCTATACTTTTAATTATAAATGGAATTACATTTATCTTAAAATTGGAGTTACAATTAACTTAAAAATAGAGCTATATTTTTAACTATAAATGGAGTTACATTTTACTAAACATTAGAATTACAATTAAATTAAAATTAGTTATAATAAATTTAAAAATAGTACAGCATTTTTAACTATAAATGGAGTTACAACTAACTTAAAATAGAATTACTCGTTTAAATATAAATGTGCTTACTTTTATCTTAAAAAATCGAGTTTTCTTCACTTCCACTTATAGTTAGAAGTGTAACTGAAAACTTAAACGGGAGTTAAATTTTAAAAATGAGTTTATTCGTTTTGAGTAATCTAACAATAGGTGAGATAATAGATGTAATACATTCAATGGGTTTTCTTAATTTCAATGTTTCCTAACTTTAGATTTATATAGAGAGATAACGAAACAGTTTAGTTTCTTAAGAAAGTCGATAAAAACAGAAATGTGAGATTTTTTTTTTTTTTTTTGTAATAAAGGGAGAGAAGGGAGATGCAGAATGGGTGTTTTTATAAGATAGTGATTGGGGGGATGCGATATGTAAATGAGGACTTAAAAAACCGAAGTGTAAAAGTCATTTGTAACTAAATCCATTAGACTGAGCTAATGACTTGTAATATGCAAATCAAGATGGATGGTGATGAAGAAATACTGGTGGGGGGAATAAAGGGACTCTGTGCCCCATACCATCGGCATTTACTAATGACACTAATTCAGCAAACATTTTATAAATGTCAAGCATTGGCAGAGGTGAAGGCAGAACTAATAGCGTCGGACAAAACTTCCTTGGGTGGATTTAAACGGTCCGACTGCGTGACAAAGATAAATTGTACAAAGCACGGGCACATTAAGAAGTACCCATGTCTGCCTAGGATACACCGGAAGTGGAAACTCGCGCGCACGCCTAACAACAAAGACATAATTCTGTAAATATATCCGTAAAAGTAAGATGATGTAGCATCGTCGGTGTGGGTTCTTAAAATCCGCAATGAAATTTAAAGAATATTCAAAAATTAACGAGGATTTCTTTTACGATTGCCACACGGCAATGCATCATTCCGATTATCGATCTTTTTGAAATAATAGTCTCGCGAAAACTGCTCATGATCCCGTTTACGATTAAGATTGAAACTTAAGCTTGCCACGTGGCAAAGCATCATTCGCGATTAGTGAACGTCTGCATTCTTTGTGAGCGTCTGCATTCTATGACGTGAAAACTGAAGATTATACAGCGTTCCACCGTAGTTTAAACTTAGTTGACCCTGATGTATGAATTTGAATCACGTGTGGGGGTCTTCGTGCCCGAAAAGTGCGTTAACAAAAGAAATAAACAAGGACCCTACGATATTTTTCTAATTATAAGAGGAGATTTCTTATTTACCACTGTGGTTATTTCTGCAGAATTTACCTTTTGTAATGTTTTTCTGGAAATTATAAATTTAATGATGTCTATTCAGACCGCAGCATGCTGTAATTGCTGCATCTTGCGCTTTACCCACCCCTACCAAAGGATGATGGGAAAGTTTGCAGAGATACAGGGAGGTTATTATTCGAGCTTATTTCGGGAATGGGGATCTACTTTATCACTGCGCGCAAACTGTAAACTCGCGTTTAAAGCGCATGATTGAGGACGAAGAGAAACACTCAAATGCGCCGGAAGAAGATGGAAAAAAATTGAAAGTTGCAGATAAGAGAAGAGGAAGAGTGTAGGAAGGATTAACAGAGACAGGAAAAGAAAATATACAAAGACCGCTAGTAGGAGAGAAACAGAGAAACGGATAGAATTATACAACGAAACGGAGAGTATGAAGGACAGAGAGGATAAATAACGAAACGTTAGAAGCGAGAGTGAAAAAGAAATAGAAAAAAGAGAGCATGAAAAGATGAAAGAAAAAAAAAAGGAAACGGAGAGGGAGAAAGGAAACGAAAATTAATATATAAAACGAGAGAGAGAGAGAGAGAAATAAAGGGAAAATATGAAAGAGACGATTGATAATAAACGTAATAATGAAACGATAAAGGAAGAGAAATGAGCGGACAGGTGGAGACTACGCCGAAACGTGCACGCTGAACTGATACGGATGTGCTTTGGGACCAGGGCAGGCGCACTTGTGGGAGCGGAGTGATGGCATCGAATTGGCACAGCGTTCCTCATCTCGCCACTCGATCGCCCGTTTCGCATATTTCAGTTCACCTTCCCACCCGCTCGCCGGCTGAAACGCGAACAGAGTCACGTGTAGCCAAAGAGTCCCCAGTCGCGTTTCTCATATATCGCGCGCACTACACCAAACGCACGTGCTATTACCGCTTCGCGTTTGTAAACCTCGTACGCCATTACTCAAAGGTCGTAACCTTTTCCGACAGGTTTTCCATCGCCAACGCCGCCGGAGGCAAACATGTTGACATCGCGGCATAGATTTGTGGTGGCCATTCCGAAATCCACTTTGCACGACCTTCGTGGGCAACGAGATAGACAGAAAGTGAGAGAGATTTTTGAAATTTACCGCAATTGTCAGTCTTGTGGTCAGGGACCTGCGGAAGGGCCAATAATCGATCGAAATCTTACTCACATTTTCCAGATACTGTTCTTCCCCTCCCCTCCCCTCCCCCGTATTATCGGAGGCCCCGCGAACTAAAAATTGTGCAGACGCCACCGCGCGTGAACTAAAGCGAAACATCGGAAGGACTTGTTCTCGGAAAACGTGTTTATTGAACTCGTACCCTCCCTAATTCGTTTGGCTCGCGCGGTTCGAAGGTACTCGGGACGCTGTTAACAGCCGTTCTTGACACGTGTCGAGTTTGCATTTTGATGACGTCATCCAGTATCCTCGTGCCGATGCGTTTTCACACTTCGTGACAGCGGTGGCAACGCCTTAACGCCGACAACCCACAATCAGCCGAACGATGACTTCCCCTCGTTCGAAATGGTAATGTGAACCGGAGCGAATCTATCCCTTGTCTTACCCTACCCCTCCCGTGTCCACACCCCTAGCTGCTCTCCATACAAAGGCGTACTGAAATCTGATTAATATGTCCTATAGCGATTTCAGTTAACGCCATCATGGCGCACTCCCCCCCCCCTCCCCCCAAAGAGCATGCGCGGATATCTGTAGCCCGGATTCACATATATTCGCCATAAAATATGACCGAGTTTAATTTGATTTGGTGGTCGAACGCAGGTGTGCAGAAGTAAACGCGTTTGAGAGGCCATGGTTCAACCCACATGACTACTAAATACGATGGTATTCTTCTTTCTCTCCATTTTGTGAACCCCTTTATTGGTCATTCGGGAATATAAACATTTCATTTGATTTCTGTTTCCAACTGATTTCATTATTGATTTGAGTTCAATTTTCTTTGATTTTTGATTTCATTTCATTTTGTTTTCAGTTGATTTGATGTTTGATTTGAGTTCAATTTGATTTGGGGTTTCATTTGAGTTTGATTTTGTTTTATTTTATTTTTGTTTTCAGTTCATTTTGATTTGATTTTCGTTTTCAGTTGATTTGACTTGATGTCTCAATAAGTACTTCTGATTTCATTGTATATTTCGAATCATATTGTTTCATGAAGATTTCACACTGTCTATATACACACTGTTATCAAAAATATTGGGACATCATAGAGATGAAACTGGTCTTCAAGACACATTAGACTTCCTTCGTGAGAACAGCAAAATATTTCCATCGAAACTTGGCACAAATTGGTGAAATCCCCTGTAGACTCTCTGGTCTGTTGAAGCCAATGGGCCTACATCGTATTAAAATTATTTTTCCCCACTTATATGACTACTTCTGTCCCGATACTTTTGATAATATAGTGTACCACATATATGAAAGTACAAGATTACTGGAAAGTTTTAGAGTAATCATTCCAGAAACTATTTGAGTATCTTTTGACAGAATCCGTGACCATGAAACCAATATGTCGCTAAAAAGTAATCAGTTTAAGTTAATTCCCTTTGAAGTTAACTCGCTCTTAAGTTAATTATTTTAACTTCGAAGAGAGAAGATTGTATTGTTCAGCATAATTCCCATAAGAAACGCTTTGGATATTCTTCGTCGACTTCATATGATGCGCATGGCATCTGTGCAGTCGCTTTGGGAAATATCGGGATAATTCTAATAATGAGAATTATGAAATTTAAATTAAATTCCTTCTGTTTCCCTTATTTAATCCTTGGTAGAGATGGTGTAGTCTTCCAAGAATTAAAAATAACCATCTATGTAGAACTTGAGAACTCTATTCACTTTCCCATTATGTTTTTTCACTCAAGTTCATAAATACACAAGCGACGTCAATCAAATGCTCTTTCTCTTCCTTGCAGAACGAAATCCCAGCAATATTTCATGGATGACATGAAGGATTTCATGGTGAATAGGGATTTAACTCTACTTTTCAATTTGTTTATACGCCTACATAAATTTAAAATAAGGAACAGCAAACAGTTTACTTCCATGGCACAGACATTCCATTATACAAGCCAAGTCTGAGCATCTGTTTGGAGAAGATATAGGGTGGTTCAAAAGTCAGGAAACCCAACTTTTATTTATTGTATGCGATACCTAAGGTACAAAGCAATTTATCCAAATAAGAAACGGACTTTGGAACTTGTAGAAGGAAGATTAGACGCAATAGGTGTTGAAAATATTCTTCGCCATCTTTTGCATATTTATTCGAAGACACTTGAGAAATATATAAATATTTACTTGAGAAATTTAAAGGGAACAATGTTTCCATTAAATTTCTCAAGTGACCTTAAGAGATAGTTGGTCTTCCACTTCGAGGTTCTCAGGGTTTGTTTCTGTTTGGGGGGTTTAAATGTTTTTCTTGGAAAAATTCAAAATTTTCTAGGGTATGTGCGCATGCTCGTTCTTGTGAATTTTGATTTAATGAATTTTTAATGAGCAAAAGAAATTGGACATTTAATATCAACACCTTTGGGTATAATGCTTGAATTTTAGTTTGATTATTAGCGACACCTTTCGCTAGAAGCGTTCTGCAGATCACAACTTCCATATCATTTCTTGGAGTTGCCTAGAAAATGAAACAAAGTTTCATTTTCTAAGGCAACTCCACGAACAAACAAGGAAGGCATGCAAGATGTCATGGTTCTTCTTCTTCCTCTTACTTAGGGTTTTCGTCAAGCAAACCGCAAAGCGAGTCATAGATCCATTACGGATAAGAATCCTTGATCCCTGAGGAGCGTCTTCTTCTTGAAGAAGAAGTCAGCAGATCACACAGGTCGAGTGCAGGTGAAGACATAGTATCAACATTTTGATCTGAAGCCCTTTTGACATAATTGTGTTATACATGTTCTTAAAAACGTACACTCATGAACCAAAACATTATGACCACCTACCTAACAGCGTGTTGTGCTTCCTTTCTTAGTGATAACTGCTTGCACAGCTAGCGTGGCATCGACTCCATGCTATCTCGGAAGGTGTAATCAAGCATCGTGGACCAGCTGGACAGAAGGATCTCCCGGAGTTTGGCAGCGGAACGAGGCACTGGCATGTACTGGCGAATGTTGTGTTCCACCGCATCCCACAAATGTTCGATGGGATTGATGTTGGAGGGAATTTGGAAACCAGGGAAGCACACGATCCTTGAACCATTCCTGCACAGTGCGGGCTTTGTAACACGGAACGTTGTCTTGTTAAAAGAGTCCAGTGCTATCTGCATACCCCGTCACCATCCGCGGTCCCAAACAATGTGAAGATAGGATCTGGCAGTGAGGGTGGTTTCAGTTGAGATAAGGGAAACCCAGTGATGTCCCCAAACCATGATACCACTGCCACTGGCCTGTTTTGGTCCAATCGTGCAATCTGTTTGCAGCTGTCACCTGCTGAAGATGGGACCTTGATTGATCAGGGTACTCCTTTCCAAATGTTCCAATGTTCATGCATGAACATTTAGTTCATGAGTGGGTGCATCTCACAGGTATTTGAATCCGAGCTGCAGCTTGATGAATCGGAAGTCTGTAACGTTTTAAGATTCCGGATAAACACATAAGACAATTGAGGTATTAAATGAGTTTTAAGTTTCTTAGGAATGGAAGAATTTTATGATGATGGGTTTGGTCTTTTTGACTAGACCAAATTTAAATCTGTGAATCAAAAGATCAAATGAAACTGTTAGTCATATCTCGTGTTTTTTTTTTTTTTTTTCTTAATCATTAGATAGTATGTTTGGATATAAATCCAATGTAACTTCTCTTTTTGTAGTTAAACTCTTAATTAAAGAGTGATCATTCCAGCGCAGATACTATAAGTTTCTTTGTTCACACTTCTACACAAAAGGTATGTAATTGCTACAAATTGCTACGTTTTCAGAGAGAAAAAAAAAAATCCCTTTCGTCTTCTTCAAAATTGATTAATTCAGTGAAGGAGCCCTTTTTTCAGCCACTCCAATTAGTCTCTCTAAAATTATAACGAAATTTCAGATCCACTCAACTTGACTTTATGTAGGAGTTATTGGAGAAATTAATGCCAAGTTTTATTGCTAGATAGTCAGATGTAATTATGTTGCCTAGCAATTTTAAGGTTAAAGATTTTCTTTTACAATACCCACGTCACGTGATTTTTGCGATAAGTTGGCTCAGTATTTAAAATAAGAATAATTTACACATTTCATTAACTTTATGAGTTACGTTACGTTTCAGCGAGCAAACAACACTGCTGCAAAGTCGTCGCCATCTTGAATTCGTTTTGTTGTTGATATCCACAACTAGACACAAGAAATTTGTTAATTTTTTAGAACCATCCCATGGGGATGGTTCTAAAAACCATCCTGTAAATTTTCCTATAAATTTCTTTCTCAGAACTGAGAGTGATATAAATTTTGACAAAATTATGCGAGTAAATGCGGTATATTTTGTTTTTTGTGGATTTTATTAATTATTAAAGTGACACGTATTTCAAAAATAAAATTTTTAATTGTGTTTGAATAAAACAAAGAATAAAATGCAATATCTTCCTAAATCCCGAGTGCTTAAAACTATCAACACTTTATCAAGTGTTTCACCACATTTTTACTCTGATGTCAAAAACGATCCAACATTAATTATCACGTGCTTCCTTTAATTATGGCATAAACTAGGTCAAAGTAGAGTCACGCGAATTATTTTCATAAGAACCTAAGAATAATATTTCCAAATAAAACTTTCTTAGGCGACACGTCAGCGTGCATTTGTGCAAGTCATGTCAGGAGAAAGCCTTCTGTCTTGTAAAATGAGTGTTCACCTCCAGAAGAGTGGCTTTAGTGTATAACTGCTCGATTATATATTAAAAGAAACGGAATCCGGATTATCACGAAAGAGTGATAATCCCGATTTTGATCCAAGATGATGAATATGTTAATCGCAGGCCACCTATCCGCCCTCTTTTGAAGTGGTGTTCCATGACTTTTAGTAGAGTGGTGTACTCTAATGAGTCATCGTGTAATATTTTTATGAGATTTGTTGGTAAATCAAGTAGTAAATTATGCACAGATGACGCAGGGGTAAATGGAAACAGGGGAAGAAGAAGAATGAAAGGTAGAAATAGACCAATGATTCAAGAAGACAGAAGCAGAGGTGGGTGGAAAATGTGTAGGGAGGTCACAAAAGGAGAAAATGCTAAAGCGGATGAAGAACGTCTTGTCCAATCAACACTAACCTTTGGACTCTTAAAAAGGGAGGTTTTTTTTTGTTTAGGACTGTGCCATGGCAGCCAGTATCTTGCCGTTTTTACGAGTGCTTCTGGAATAATTAAGATGCTTACATGCGCCTCACAAAGTCCTCAGAAAAACCTCCCTAATGTCAATAATCAAAGAGGAGCCAGAACCACATTAAAGAGCAGTGGTGTGGCATTTGTGGAGACATTGTAAATTGATAATGATTAAAACGTTACGTTAATCTGCGAGTAGGCATTAGCGAGTTAATTATTCATTGCCTAATTAGTCTATCAACAGCAACTAGCACCGTTAGAAAAACCTGCTCACTCATTGAATCCATTAAATCGTAGAAAACGGGAGATGCTCTTAACTTCTTTTCATTTCCGATTTTGGCATTCACACCACGCTGTTTTTGCACTCCCTATCCTCCTGCCCAAAATGTACATCGGCAAATGTAGGCTATACAAAATTATCCGAAGGAAAATTGCTTTTAATGGACTACAAACTGTCCGGATACATATAAGGGAATCATCCTAATATAAGCGATTATCTAAGTATAAGGATAAATGTGTTATCTTAACGTAGGAGATTATCCACGTATAAGGGCAATACTGAAGGCTTAATATATGAAATTATCTAGGTATAAGGAAAAATATGTGTTTCGTTATGTTAACATAATGTACGCATAAGGAGAAGGAGCAGGAGACGGATAATGGTGTTTATCGCGGATGATTTTGGAAGTTGCCCGTGCAATGAAAACCAATAAAGCTGATGCGTGAGGTTGCCTCGATGCTTCTCACTTCGCCAAGTGTGCTTGTAAACTGCTCGAGCTACCTCAAACATCGCTCTGCGATTAGGATCGAAAAGATAAATTTCACGCGCCACTAATATGAGTGGCATTTAATATTCCCCTTAATGGTGTTAGCCTGTTTATCGGGTCAATAAACGGGGCCTGATGGACGCTCCAAATGCGACTAACTACCGATTGATTGACGGAATACAAATCATAATTTACCAAAGTCATTGTCCACAGTCCCTGAGGTGCCGCACTCGCACGAGCATAAGGAATGTCCCCGTTACACAACAGCGGAGCGAGAAATGCAGTCAACTGACACCGTGTTGGGCGACACTTTTCTCCTTGAAGAGCGAGTGAAAGAGAAAACTGAGGAGGAGGAGGAGAGCAACGAAAGATAGGCAAAAATGTAGGAAGAGCGAATGAAAGAGAATAAGGGACAAAAATGGAGAAAGAAAGTGTGAAAGGAAACATGAGGGAAAAGTTAAGGGAACTGAAAGCGAGTGAGAGAAAAAAAATGAGGAAAAATTGAGGAGAACTGAGAGCATGTGAAAGATAGAATGAAGGAAAAGTGAAGAGAACTGACAGTCAGTGAAAAAAATGAGGGAGAACTGAGAGCGAGTCAAAGAAAAAAATAATGAAAAATGAGGAGAGCTGAGAGTAAGTAAAAGATAGAATGAGGGAAAAGTGAAGAGAACTGAGAACGATTGAATGAAAATGAGGGGAAAATGAGAAATTAAGCTAGTGAAAAAGAAAAACTGACAAAAACGGAGAAAGAAAGTGTTTAAGAAAACATGAGGGAAAAGTGAGGAGAGAACTGAGAGCAAGTCAAAGAAAACACGAGGGCAAAATGAGGAGAACTGAGAGCGATTGAAAGAAAAAAATGAGGGAACAGTGAGAACTCACAGCAAGTGACCGAGAAAAAGGGACAAAAACAGAGAAAGAATGAGTTTAAAGAAACATGAAGTGAGAACTGAAAGCTAGTCAAAGAAAAAATTAGGGAAAAGTGAGGTGAACTGAGAGCGACTGAAAGAAAAAATGAGGGAAAAGTGAGAACTGAGAATGAGTGAAAGATAGAATGAGGGAAAAGTGAGGAGAACTGAGAGCGAGTCAATGATAAAATGAGGGAAAAGTGAAGAGAGCTGAAAGCGAGTGAAAAAAAAATGAGAACTGAGAGCGAGTGAAAGATAGAATGAAAGAAAACTGAAGAGAACTGAGCGTCAGTGAAAGAAAAAATGAGGGAAAAGTGAGGAGAACTGAGAGCGAGGGAAAAATGAGAAATGAAGCGAATAAAAGAGAAAAACGGAGAAAGAAAGTGTTTAAGAAAAGATGAGGTAAAAGTGAAGAGAGGACTGAGAGCAAGTCAAAGAAAACACGAGGGCAAAATGAGGAGAACTGAGAGCGAGTGAAAGAAAGAGGGAGAAAGTGAAAGAGAAAACGGGACACAAACAGAGGAAAACTGAGATAGGAAAACAAAAAAGGAGGAGAAGCGAATGAAAGAGAACAAGGAACAAACACCGGAGAAAGAGCGTGTCCAAGAGGGAAAAAAAACAGACAAATCGAATGAAGAGCGAGAGAAAGGGAAAAGGGAAAAAACGGAAGAAAAGTGAGTGGAAGAGAAAAAGAGACAGAAATGGAGGAATTGATTGAAATTGGCAAAAATGAAAGAGTGGGAGAAAGAAGGAAGCAACAGACAAATAAGGAAAGAAAATGAAATATAAAAGGAGAAGAAAATAAGACAGAAAAAGAGAGAGGAGGAAAAAAAGACCGAAAACTATTGGGAGATAAAAAGAAAAGGAGAAAGAAATAGAAAAAGAGTAAAAAGTGAGAGGAAAGTATTATTTATAAGCCAGACGATGCAAGGAAACCAGGCTTTTGTTCCATCAGTACAAAAAACAAAATTGTCTCTAAAACCTACCTTTCTGCAGCCAGAAAGTACTGATCCAACTGTCCCTAAAACTTCATCAGACCCTCAACCACAATTCTCAGGGAGGCAGTTTATTAACAACACTCCAACTAAACGTAACGCTCTTGAAGTCTAGTCTATTCGTTTTCCCAAATAGTTTGTTCCCTAGTTTTTGTGTCCCATTTCAATTTGAAAATTCCACATTTTCAAATCAACTGTTTCAAATCTTGCCTTGTTCTCTCATTTCCTAAAAATAATTTTGACAAAGGGAATCAAACTGAGTCGTTTTTCCTCGATATTTCGCACTCATTTGACTCTGTCCACATAGATCTTCTGCTCTTCAAGCTTTCATCTTATGGTCTAGTATCCCATTTACTGAATTTGTTTGATTCATTGCTTACAAATCGAAAATTATCCGTAATAATTTATGGAACTACATCAACTCCGTTTACTGTTTCGCAAGATGTTCCTCAAGGCTCATCCTTGGGCCCACTCGTCTTTATTGTTTACAGTAATGATCTATCAACTTTATTTCAGTGAGGGAAAAGTGAAGAGAACTGAGAGCGAGATTATATTAACATTGAGTGGCAATTTTATGCAGGTGATATTAAACTTTACAAAGTTATTTATTCTTCAACTGGCAGCGAAGAACTCAATTTCCGTCTTGAATCCCTCTCACTCTGATTCAATAACGCTCGAATCGTTCAGCTAGATCCTCCGCCTTTACTGATTATTACATTGGAAACTCTCTAATTGCAAGTACAAGGACTGAGATGTCCTATTTCGATCTGACCTTCATCCCTCTTCCCATGTTGATCATGTAATATCTCAGACTTCCAAACTTCTTGGATTAATTAAGCGTTCTTCCTGGATTTTCAAGAGTGACAAAGTTATTATTCTTCACTACAAGTAGATTATTCTTCCCATTTTTGATTATTGCGTTACTGTTTGGTCTCCACAAGAGGAATAAATAAATTCGCCATTCATATTGCTGCCCTCATCTCAATATCTTATGTCTCATTGAGATTTCTTCAGAGATGCCTTACTTTTACGCTCTGTAACTCACAACTTTGTAATCTTTGCACAGTGGATATGATCACTATCCTCCACACCGGTTGGAAAAGGTCCAAGTTCGAATACCATCAGTGGTGCAAAGAATCTTAATGGGTGATTTCACGATGTGGCTGAGTTGGTAAGTCACAGGTGAAGGTTTGTGTTTTTTCTGCTGGAAACTGGTCTTTTATCCAGAAAAACGTAACACCAATTGAAGACTAGGACAAGCAGTTGCAGATAAAACCCAAAACCAACAACCATTGGTAAGACACCAATAGTTTTGGTGTGTTACCAATGATTTACCGCTCCTTTGAATCAAGGGAAAAGAAAGTTTTAATTCTATTTTACAATTCGGTAGTGGGACAACAATTGCAATATTGCGTTCAGGTTTGGAGACCGTATTTGAGAAAAGACATTGAACTTCTTGAAAGAGTCCAAAGATGGGGAGAGATTACAAAGCGATTACATTTGAAGAGAGATTACAAAGCGATTACATTTCAAGAGAGATTACAGAATTGTCAGTTACAGAGCTTTGTAATCTCTCCTCAAATGGACGCGTTTTCCTGTTCTCACTAGACGAATCGCCCATCTTTGGACTCTTTCAAGAAGTTCAATGTCTTTTCTCAAATATGGTCTCCAAAACTCAAAGCAATATTGCAATTGTTGTCCCACCACTGTGTAAAATAGAACTATAACTTGCATTTCCCTTAATTCAAATACTCAGTAAATCATTGGGAAGTCACAAAATAGTTTTGGTGTTTTACCAATGGCTGCTGGTTTTGGGTTTTGCCTGCAACTGTTTGTCTTCAATCGGGGTTCTGTTTTTCTGGATAAAAGACCAGAGTTTCCAGAAGAAAAAACAAAAACCCTCACCTGTGAGCTACCAACTCAGCCACATTGTGAAAAAGCTCATTAAGATTCTTTGCACCATTGACGGGATTCGAACTTGGACCTTTTCACGCAGTGCGGAGGACAGTGATTATATCCATTGTGCTACTCGCGAGGTATACATATGCAGAACCTTCATCCGGCAGCGTCAAAACGTAACTGCCATTTCTCCGAAATTAAAAGACATTTTCCTTACTTCTGAGTACTGAAATTTCATTTGTAATTGTACTTTGAGACTCGCTAATGTAGTCCACCGCTGAGACTTCCTGTACCATTAGATTTGTGATATAGCTCGAATCACTGACGATGAACAGATCAACGATATTCCTACCTCTTGAGTTCTCCTGAGATGTTGATACAATAGTCCAGTTAACATCTGATTGAGTCGTCATAGGATTCCATATTACCATTGCAGAAAAACTGCAACACCGTTGATCGATCAGTGGTGGCTGATATAATCTCCAGATGTCATGGAGCTACTACAACATCATTATGATGATACTACAGGCGAAAAACGTTCGGCTGAACTTCAGAAATTAACGGAGTGAGAGCTGAATGCTCTCAGAAGAGTGGTACATAGATCTCATCGATCCTCATTGCATACTTTCAGCTAGGAGTTCTTGGAGGCGACAGGAACTGATATTAGGGCAAGCACAATACGCAGGAAGCCACATGGTGTCGGATTTTACTGAACATGACACAAGCCAAAGATCACAGCATGCAATGCACAACGTGGATTTGCTTGGTGTGCAGCCCATCGTAATTGGTCCCCCTGAACGTTGAAAAGCTGTGTTATAGTCTGCTGAATCTTGGTTCACGGTTTGTTGAACTGATGACTGTCTTTGGGTGTAGCAAATGCCTGAAGAACGTTATTTATCAGTGTATCGCCCAAAATGTGAAGTTTGGCGGAGGTGATGTCACTCTCTGGGGTTGTTTCTTTTGGTTTGGCTTGGACTGGTTCTACTTCCTGCAACAATGAATAGCATGTGAAAGATTAGCATTCTGGATGGTGCCACTCTTCCTACACTGTGACAGCCTTTTTCTGTTTCTGCATAACAATGTGCCAAGTCATACTGCGCAGGCTATAGTGATTTGGTTGGAAGACATGGGCATCAGAACTTCATTGGCCTGTCTACAGCTTCAATTTTAAACCAATGAACACCTTGAACTTCAGGCTCAGACCGTTGTTAGCAACCAGTTGCTCAGTTAATCGCTGTGTTCAAGGAGCACCGAAATACTAGGGGTTATTTGAAACATGCAGCCATCTAGTTACGTTTCGCAATGTACACTTCCCTACCATTAATATCCGTACACCCCTGCGTTGATAGTTGGTCACGTCCTACCCAAGCAAGACGTGTCAGACACACCTATAAATTTCCTCGTGTACCTTCGAGGTGACGGTAGTACGACTGTGAGTGTAAAAACCCGCGATCAATGGAGTTAACAGACTTCCAGCGGGGAACAATAATACATTGCTACATAAGCAATCTCTCTGTGCATGATATTTCAACAGCACTAAAGATCCTTAGATCGATGATTGGTGATGTGAACTGCAAATAGTTGCGGACTGATGCTGAAAACGCCATCAAAACTTCCCGAGAAACTTCCGAAGCTAACGGAGCATGGCAGGGAGCCTGCAAAGAATCGTCCACTCAGAACGCAGGTTGACGTTGTCACAGCACATACAGGCTTTCAGTGAGATAACTGCTACACATATCAGCACCAGTGCAGTTCGCAGAACGTTGCATGATATGGATTACCACGGTCATGCAATCATCCACAAGTCACTAATCATCCCGACTAATGTCAGACGTCATCTATCTCGGTGTAAGTTCCGTCGTTCTTCGACCATAGACTAATGGAAAGCTGCTTTGGAGTGACGAGTCATGGTTCGCGACATTCCTGTCTTGACAGTCATGGCTGGATGCATGTGGAGGATGCCTGCAGAATGCTGCTTGCTGGACTGTATCGTCCCGACAATGCATTTTGGCACGATTGTCATTCTTAACTAATTCGTTTTGGTAATATTCACTAATGATACCATCCGTGCCAGATGCCAACAGCAACCAACCATTGCCGACTAAATCCAGAAGCGAAGGCTCAGATGGTTTGGCCACGTATGTAGAATGCGCACGAACAGAATACCATCCACACTCCTTTGGAGACAACGACCCACCCAATGGAGCATCCAACGGACCGCGCCTAGGAAAACGTGGGCCAAGCAAGTGGAAGATGACTTGAAGAGCCAACGTCTCGACCTTAACCAGGCCAGGACTGAAGCCATGGATCGTAAGAGATGGAAGAACATCACAGAGCAAGTCCGAAACCCTGCGGCACCTACAGCAGCATACTGGTTGCGTGGCCAACCGCCTCCCCCAGCTGCCAGCTAAGGACCAAAGAAGAAGAAGAAGAAGAAGAAGAATATTGAAAGAGAAAATTTATAGATGGAAGGAGGAATATGGCGAAGCGTGGAAAAGCAGGGATCGGCAACTGTCCAAGGGTCCTAGGTTCCCATTCATCCTATCTACATCCGTGTCACGACAAACTGGATGTGGAGTACTGCACTGCATATCCATATGCATGCAGCCCACGCAGTGTATATTCGCGTTGCTTTTTTTCAAATTGCTTAAACAAGAGTGCATTAAGTGAGAAGAAGAAGAAGAGCGAGGGAATGCTCTTAATTATTTCTTGTAGAGAAGCAAGAAAAAGCATCCGAAGTAGCTCATTAATAACACGGGTACCGTCGCTGTATTAAGACTCGGTTTCGTTCTATTAGAGGCTTCATGCAGTGCAAACAGCGAATAGTTTCTCCTCTTTAGCACATGCTTTCGGCACTAATTTTGGCCCCAGTTGGCTGGAAATGTTTTAACAGTTTTCTTTGAAGTGAATCATGAATAAGAATTAAAAGAAATCGCATTTACTTCGAATAGACAGGTCAGTGTTCAATTTTACTCATCGCGATAATAGAATCTTGAATCTATTAAACGTAACCTAACAGCAGTGAAGAATTCCTCTTAATTTGATGACTCCATGCCAAACAGGAGCACGGGCCCACGTCAGTTCGGCGCATTACAGTTAGGGATACGAGATATTTCGGTGAATGACATTTGGCTGTATGTGACAATTTGGTGGAAGACAACTTTTTTATTTTATTGAATTATTGTTTTTTTTTTATTTATTTATTTTGTTCTTCATGCGCTCTGCCTTGAGTTCCCACTCTAGTGCGTCCAATTTATTATTTTTTTTTAGTTTTAATTTTAATCTTAATTTTATTTTTATTTATTATTTGTTTATTAAATTATTCATTTTTTATTTTTATTTTATTTTATTTATTTTAATTTTTAATTTATTTTATTTATTTTAATTTTTAATTTAATTTTATTTATTTTTATTTTATTTTATTTATTTTAATTTTTAATTTTATTTATTTTAATTTTTAATTTTATTTATTATTTCTTTATTAAATTACTTATTTTTTATTTCTATTTTTATTATTTTGTTATCTATTATTTCTTTATTATTTTTTTTATTTATTAAGTTTTTTTCTTCACGCGCTCTGCACCACGGGTGTTTTTTTTTTCTCTCTCTCTCTCTTTCTTTTTTCTCCTCCCACTGGAATGGGTCCTTAGAGGAATCTGGCCCACCTTCTGGCAACACTAGGTGGGCCACAGTCTCTCTCTTGAGACAGTATACGTTTTATGGGACTGGTCCATCACACGTGGTGTGCACGAGTACTCAGAATTATCTAGTCCAGGTGGCTGATGCTTCTGGATAGCCAAGAGACCAGAGCCGACCGGGCTAGCCGAGTGAGTAAAGTACCTGCCCGGCAACCCAAAGGTCGCGGGTTCGATTCCCGCCTCGGGCTTGGATCAAAGTACTGCAAAAACCTTGGGAGGTGCAATATGGCCACAGAAGCCGATGCGCCAACAACTACCAAATCAAAAAAAAAAAAAAAAAATAGAGACCAGAACAGAACAACACACACAGACCTACATCAACACATTTCTGGCCCTTTACAGTTGATTCTGTTCTTCAAATTGCGTTCTAGGTGCCGCCCTTACATGTTACTAGTGAGTGGGACAATTTTGTTGAGTTTATTTGAAGGTCAATGGCAACAAACATCGGCACACATTTACAAAAAACTGCTGGAGGGTTTAGGAAACAAGAGAAATTTTGGTGACTTAGAAAGGAGGAATGCAGAAATTTAGAAAAAAGAAAACATTTTTTATCCATTTATTTTGTACAAAAGGATTCCGGTCGATATTTCTCAAAAGTAGGGTGGAAAGTTACTATGTACCTATTTCACCATGACTCCGTCCATATTGCAACACCTTTAATCCAGATAAGATTATTTTTAACGTACCTACTCAGTTCAATCATGTGCTTTTCCAGGAGCATGAATTGATTGAAGGTTGAGGAAGCCTTCCACCCAACCTTAACCCATCCACGGTACTGTCCTACTGATAACTTCTTTCAATGAAAACTATAGTGCGGGTTGCAAACCGAAAATCGTATGCTCATTACCATCGAATAAATAATGCGCATTATTTATTTATTTATCTGGCGTTCATTAATGATTTCTACTTTTCGTCTCTGCAATAACCCCCTCCCTGCACAGCTTAGACCTGTACTTTGGGTCATTGTCTTGTAACACAAAACTTCTTCCACAAAGTTGAAGTCCAGAGATATTGAAATCTGTTCAAGGATGCTTTATAGCCTTCTTTCCTTAATACCCCTTCTATTCTGACAATTTCGCCCACTCCAGAAAAACAGAAACAGCCCCAGATCATAGTAGCACCACCACCGTGCTCGACTGTAAGTACTAAACAATGAGGTACCATTTTTCCTTCAGTTGATTGTCTCACATAAACTACGCTTGGATCCAAATATTTCAAATTTGGATTCAACGAGCCACAGTACGTTTATCCACTCGTCAGTTGTCCAATGTTGATGTCTCTTAGCCCATGACAATCTTTTCTTTCGATTTCCCAGTTTGAATAAGTGTTTTTGGACCTCTTACTCGACCTGCTTATTTAAGACCAAATTTTATAGTGGATGTAGACATGGGAGTTTCTCTGTTCCTGTTGAACTCAACTCTGATTTCAGGTACAATAAGTCCTATAAACTTATGTCTAGCAGTTTAAAGGACAAACCCCCGGTTTGCCCTTTAAACTGCCAGTCTCCTAGAATCTTGGAATTGTAATTTGCACTCCTTTAAACGAAACACCTGTTTTTTTGCCAATAATTCTCATGGAATAACTCTTTTAACAAAAAACTTTGAAAATTAAGTAAAACGAAATGTGATTCCAAACTTTTTGGTGGGAGTGCACTTTTCTAATCCCCCACACACATAACTGAAATAGTTCCGGAATAAAATGCCATTCTAATTGATTCCATAAAATGTAATTTTGCATATATTTTAAGTTTTAACTTTGCAATATATTTTTAGGGAAAGCGCATGTTCTTCTTTGGAACGTTTTTTTTTAATCTAAATTACTTTTTTTGTGTGGGATCTACTGTATTCGCTACAAAGATGTCTTCTTCAACTTCCTGACAACGAAGCTATTTCTTGGTACTTGTAAAATGCTGGTGGTCAGTTGCGAAGGAATGTCACAAAAGAAAATCAGTGTTGCTGTTTATTCAAGCTGACGTATAGCCATGTTCTTCGTGGGTACATGGCCCACTTACAGAGACAAGCGAATGGTTCTGTCATTTTATGCCGAAAGAATGGTGTCGAAAATATCGATTGACTTTAAGAAACTTTGAGAAAGTTAACTGAACACTGTGTGCCTCCAATTTTGAATCATCATCTCAAGTTTCAATTTTAGAAGATTGTACAAAAGATGTATTTAAAGCTGGTTTCGGGGACAACGTAAAGAGAAAAGTAGGCTTGGATTTACGGGACAACGGATGAGGGAATCGAAATAGAAACGTATTTCTCTGGAATAAATGGCACTAAAATCACTTGCAGAATTGCGATGGAATCTTAAAGACAACAACACGACTATTCACTACAAATATTATATCTGAATGGTTTGAAGAACATTCCCAAGGTTTCCAACATCCACCTGGATGCCTAATTCTCAGGATCTGAATCCAGTTGGGAACATTTGGAATAGGTTGGAGAGGGCAGTTCGTCTTCGCAGTTCTCCACCAACCACAATTCAACAGATGACAAATGTCTTGATAAAAGAATGGTCACAGCTGGAGCTAGACTCCCTCAGACACCTACTGGAATTCATGCCACGATGAATGCAGGATGTAATTCTGGCAAAACGTAACCCTACAAGATATTGAATAAATGTTATGGGTATAACAAACATTAGGTAGTTGTTTACGGTGATTTTGAGTTCAAATGTTGCATAAACATATACCCCAACAAGTTCTATTCTCAACCGATTTGTTTTCTGAAAAATGCTGACATCGGTCGACTCAAATGATTCTAAAATATACCCGAAATGCCTTCCATTAAAATACCTATCATTGTTTGTTTGCCATGGTCTTAAACTTATTAATAAATCCAAACTGTGTATTGAAAGATCCAACAGTAGAATACAAGCCACTTCTCTAAAGAGCTGTTGTCTTTCTGTTTATCCTCCATTTCTGTACTTATCTTGTTTTTAATCATCTGCAGATCCCGATCAGTGTTTCATTTGGTTTTTAATCAGAAAGGGATTAAAAGAATCCTTAAAAATACCAATAAAAAATCTATAGATCTGAATGGAATATTCACTTCTTAAAACATATTTGTATGCTGCAGAATTAACTCCAGTTCTATGTCACCTTTTAACATGGATATTCCATTAGTATTTTTTCTTCAACAGAGAAATTGGCCCACATCCAGATTTCAAAAAAGGGCGAAAATATCGTTCTATTCGCCTTACTCCACACCTTTTCCAAAATAGTGGGAAAAATCCATTAAATGTCAGCTCATACGCTACCTCGAAACCTTTTGACTGATTAACGATCACTCTTATGGTTTCCGTCACTCTCTTTTGGACAAATTCATGGAAGAATTGAGGGTATATCAAGAAGCTTGTTATCCTAGACATTCTCTTTCATTTCATCGAGTGTTCATTTGACTGTCTTAGAAAGAACAGAAGATATATGTTGGTGTCATCTTCCTTAAAGCATTCAATAGTATACTGGATTCAATGCAGCTTGAACACCGATCGAGTTCATGAACGATGTCCAGCTAATAAAGAAATTGGGAGATATAGAGGGAAAGGGCACTGGATGCGTGAAGAGCGGAGAAAATATGATGTTCACAGTGACGGGTGTGTGTCCAAATCAGCCCAATATTATGTTGCGCTGACTTGGAAAAATCTGAATAGTGCTGGCAGTCCTTAGAGTGACGTTCAAGAGGAAGAAATTACTTGTCGCATAGTGACTCTTGATGAGACATGTTGCACACAATTGAAAGCAGTGAGCATGTGAAAATATGAGTCATCACAATGACCAAAGAAATTCAATATGTACGAAGACGCTGGGAAGGTTATCTTCATCCTGTTCTTCGACTCATAGAGGTTATTGTTGTGCTGCTTCATTTTTATAGGGAGAAACGGTCAACTTCTGGTCAAAGACAAAATAACTGACTTGCAATTTCATCTTTTCCAAAGATTGAAAACTGATTTGACGGGACATCGATCCCAAACAGGAAAGCAGGGCGAGAATCATCAAACTCTGTTTTTTTAGCTACTTTTCTAGCCAACTTAGGTCCCTTAAAAATGCAACCACATCAAATTATAAAACAAGTCCAGAGTATATCCTAGCGTCCTACTTTACTTCTAACTTATGGTTTTGGTAAACCATCTCCTACCATTCCCAGTACATTCCATTCAATGCTTCCTGTGCTCTTCCATCAAAAGGATGTCAGAAGAATTTTGAACAGTCATGATAACGCTTTTTGGTGCTAAGAAACCGCCAGGTCCTGATGGTAATTCTCCACTTGTTCTCAAACATTATGCTCCAGAGCTTGTCCCTGTTCTGTGTCGCATTTTTATACTTTCTTATTTCACTGGCGTCTTTCCTTCCTGTTGGAAATTTGCTCACATCCATCCAGTTCCTAAAAGGGGTGGAAAATCTCTCACACCCAAATATCGTCTTGCACTTTCTTCTACTCTTTCTAAAGTAATGGAGAAATTGAAACTTTCCATCTGATCAATGATCACCAGTATAGATTCCGTCAGTGTCGATCCACTGCAGATATACTGTCTTATGTTACCAATCTATGGACAAATTCAATGGAAGAGTTCGCGAAACTCAAGCAGTTGCTCTTGGCGTTTCAAAGGCTTTAGATCGTGTTTGGGGTAAAAGTATTCTAAATAAGCTTCCATCTTATGGTTTGCCAACAGTTTTTTTGTAATTGGGTATCACAGTTTTCTCTCTGACCGCTAGTTAGATGGGTTAATTAATGACCCGTCTCTAACAAAGTCTATCCACTGTCTGTCTCATAGACGTCTGTTTCTGCTTGCTTGCATTTTCTATAGATACTTCCATGGGCACTGTTCTTTTGAACTGTCCAACTTCAAACTAACAGAACCAAGTTTTTTCTTCTTCCTCATTTATTCCTTCAACTTCCATTTTCTGGAATAACCTCTCTTCAAAAGCATTTCCTGAAAATTACAATCTACAGAAATGTAAGGGAGGACGGGGAAATGAGGGCAGGGAAATCGTAACTGCACTTGAAAGTTTCTCCGGGACCTACAGAACATGGAGTGAAAATTTGACCTTGATCCGTCTTTTCGTTCTAGACTAAGATGAGAATTATACTTTTATTTATATGGATAGTTTTTTTGTGGTTGGGTCGGCTATGATTGATTTAAAAGCTTTCCAGGGACCAACGAAACATGCATTGAAATGTAATATCGATTGAACCTTTTCTTTAGTAATGTCCGATAACATATTTCCATTACAAGTTAGGTAATATACGCAGTGCACAACTTTTCATGATTATTCTATTTTTATCTTAAAATTAATAATTTTTTTTCTGTCATTAATGTAATAAAAAATGTGAAAAGAAATAATAATTGCCTAATTTCTATTTGTCCGATAAATAAAAAATTTCATGAAATTCTATACACTAGCAGTTCATTTGTTACATGCAGACGGACGTACAGACATGCTGAAGACAATGTATATATGCTAACGAGCATTGAAACGATATATTATTATCATAAATCTGAAATGCTAAGATTTATAGATTTATGAATATTAATATATTTGTTTAGCAGCTTAATAAATAATAACAAATCATCTTTCTCTGTTCTCACTTCCAGGATTTTCAAGGTTATATTTCATTGCGCTGATAGATTTTTTTAATTAATTTTAAATAAAATAGATGTAGCATATTGCTCTTTTTTTGAATATTTCTCTCTCTTTTATACATATCTTTTATTTCTTTATGTATCCGTGGGTAAGAGGAACTTAATTTATATTTAAATTTAGCATTGGATAATTCAGAAATTTAAAATAACGTTTAAAGAATGTTTTTTTTATAGTTATATAATATTACTACTATTAAACTGATTATGTTATCATTTTTTTTTTGTTTTATAAACGTTTCTTCTCTAAATGGTTTCGTCTTTCCTCCCCTGCTGTTTACTGTAATTACAAATTTAATAGTTGGTGGGAGGGATGGGTTTATTTCTCTTCCCTCGGCAATCTCGAAAGAAAATGGGATTTTAATTGAATAATCACGAATTCATTGAAATCTAAGATTTTCTCTGGGTGGAAGAGCAAAGGATGTGATTTGTTGGAACAGCCAAGGTCTACATGGACCCCTTCAAAAATGATAGAGAGAGAGAGAGAGAGAGAGAGAGAGAGAGAGAGAGAGAGAGCGATTTGATGTCGAGCTAATGTAGCGTGTCTGCTCGCGACAGCGCATAGATCGAAGTGCTCAAACAATTTCGCCCAGCCATTTGACCAACAGGATGTTGCAGATACCGGAAGCGAGTTGGTGACGTCACTGGTATGGTGGAAGTAATTAAACATTACGTGTTGAGTCAGACAGCGAACACGTTGATGGGTGTAGCATCCGATATCAAACAGCTCATTCAAGATTCACAAGTAAACAATCTGCACCGATATAATGGACGAGGAGATGGAGTTTTAAGTGCTTCGTTTAAGTAGTTCGTTAATGATTTATTTGAAATAAATCGTTACTCATTTATGTTTAAAGTGTGACAGAAAGTGAAGTTTTAAATGCCACGCTTTATTTGTACTTCCTCTACCTCGATGTACACAACAGCGATCTGTTTATACAGTCGTGAATCGATCGTCTCATATACACCACTTGAAGAGTAAATAGCAGCCATCTTGAAACTACTGGCGCCATCTATATATATCTTTCATATATGATAGCGGAAATGTTCTATAGGGCATATCATTACTATTCGACAGCTGAAAGCAACGTTGCCCATCTTTGGACCGTTTCAAGAAGTCCAATATCTTTTGTAAACTTCATATCTGCCCTTATCGTAACTCCCACATCCCTTTCCACATCCCTCTACTGTTTTTTAATTCAACCTCGACAAGTGTATAATTTATTTTGGGGTTGCTGTTCCCCAAGTGTAAGACCTTGCATTTTACTGCATTAAACCATAGCTGCCACTTTTCTGATCATTCTTGAAGCCTGTTCAAGACATCTTTAAGGAGCACTGCTTGGCACTGATCATTAACGACGCTCCCAATCTTTATATCGTCAGCAATTTTTAACATCACGTCCTTTATCCCTTCTTCGATGTCGTTTAAGAAAATCGGAAACAGCAGTGGTCCAAGAATCGATCTTTGGGGAAACCTTATTTTTGACATTACATCAATCTGAAGAATATCCATTAATCTTCTGCCCTGCAGCTATCCTACAATCCATCTTAGAATTTTGCCAGTAATCCCAACTTGTTCCAATAACCTCTCCTGAGGGACCAAGTCAAATGCCTTGCTAAAATCCAAATAAACGATGTCTAAATTGTTCCTTATATCCAGCTCATGAGGACTGTGTAAAAAAAACGTACCGGCTTAGTTAAACATGATTTTCCCCGTGGTCTTACAGAATGCCATTTCTGTGCAAATGTCTGGATTGCACTCTTAATTACTGCCTCTATGATTTTCCCTATCACTGAAGTCAGACCACGAGGTCCTTAGTTACCAACTTCGTTCTTAGAACCGCTTTTAATAGGTTGGTACTTCTTCAATTCAAAGTAGCTCTGCAGAGTCCAGTGCTGCCCTCATAATTAACCACAATGATTCAACTCGCTCTTGGACCGCCTCCTTCAAAATAACTGGGTTGTTGCCATCAACCTTCAGGGGCCTTACTTATCTTTAGGCTCGACTGTTTTTCTAATAAATAGTCATCTGTAATTTCAAAATCACTAATTTCGCATGGCCCAGTCTCACTCCCACAGCCTCTCTTCAGCATGGAGGGTCTTTCGTAAGTAATTGCCGATGGGAAGTACCTATTCAATTCATCAGCAACATCAGCGAGGTTAGCTAAAACTTTCCGGCACCCGGTACACAAGGGTCCGATCTGATTTGTTTTCTTCTTTGTATTGACATATATTGTTATGTATGATTAGTGAAAGAGGTGTCTTTGTGAACAGCCAAGCATAAGAAAACATTCAATCGATATCACATTTTCAGCTTATGTTTCCTTAGTCCCAGAAAAGCTTTTAAGATCAATCATAGCCTCTCCCACCACAGAAGTCTATTCGTACATACGAAAGTATATTTGGCGTATTATATGTTCTGGACAGAGGGGATTAATAATCAATAATTTTATGGTAAGACCAAGTGCGAAAGACTAGTGGAATCTATAGTAGTTGAGTACAATGTCTGGGCTGAGAAAAGCAGTTAATCTTGTGGTGGTAATTTTTACAACATACATGTAAGAGGAGTTTTTTCCAAAAAAAAAAAAACATAACTCCAGGGATAGATGAGAAAAAGTTAGTTTTCTGAGTTTAGAGTTGGGGAATGGACATTGACTAATTGAAGCACGTATTCGTAATGGTTTGGAATAAAGAGGTGGAATCACTGTGCCAGTACAGAACAGTGCCCATGAAAATATTTTTATAAAAGGCAAGCAGAAATTGAACAATGGAGAGTGGATCGAATTAGTAAGTTAAGAATCACTGTAGGTATTCGAGGTATGCAGAACAAGGTTTTTCAAAGTGGTAGGTGAAATGTAAGGTGCTATCATCGGCAAGACTACAACAGATGGAAGTTTGTTCCAGAAATTAACCACCCGCTGGCTAAAGGCAAACTTCATCTGTTCTGCAACCTCCCTTCCTCAATTTAAATTTGTGCCACCCATGTGTGTGATGTGAGGAAGAGGAAGAATCCCATCAGCATAGAGCTTGCTCAGTCCATTCAAAGCCTTCAATATACATGGGGAAAAGAGGTGGAGAAAGAACAACTGAACCTGGGAAAGAATCTCGCCATTAGTTGAGAAGTTAGAGGATAATGCCGCATTCAATTTCAAGAAATAGAAGGCAGATCCTAAGATGGAAGCGTGTTTAAAAGACTTATGTCAAACCCGACCGAATTCCTTAGAAATGTCGAGGGCAATTGCTTGAGTCTCTTCGAACTTTTCCTTGGAATTTGTCCAAAGATTAAGTGGGTCAGCCCTGAGGGGATCCATAACTAATTTACACTAGTAGATTCCATTGTTATTTGGCAATTGTCAAAGTCCATATAAGAGCAACAGTCAGATGGAAGGTTTGGAGTGTAAGATGTGGCATGTAATGGACGTGATCCTGTGGTCAATGTGATCACATAATCAAAAATAGTATGGCATATTTTAGGAAAGCAGTGGAACCATTGAGGAGGTGGACTTGAAAACGCTATTCACACGCATTTTGCGCGTGTGCCTTTAGTACTATAAGAAGAAAAATCCATCCTTGGATCAGAGAGGTAAATTAAATAAACTTTCCATCTCTGTTCAGAGGATCCATGAAAACCAATTAATGGCTGAGTGCTCGGGGTTTCTGCTTACCGAAAGCGTATTTTTCAGAGACTGCGCAGGAAGTTGGACATCGGTCTGAATCTTATACTGTGCAATCTCGAGAGCAAGTATTCTAATTAGCAAACGCGGAAACAAAACAGACGCCCGCAGCACCTCGAGAAAGGTCACGTGATCGGGCAAATTCCGAACATTCTCGCGAAATTTCGGGTTATTGCTCGCACATTCCCCACCGCCGCCGGCAGTTCAACCACTTGCGGCACGAGGAACGGAAAACCCACTACTGTCGTCAGCAGCAGCAGCAGCGAGAACATCGCCCACTCCGTCCGTCCCTTGATCGAAGCGACTGAAGGAGAAGTTGTTCATTAAGTGGAGACTGACGCAGAGTGAGTGTTTGACACTGCGTATCGAGGGAGCAATTTCTCAGCTTCTGTTATCCCGGCTGCCACATTTCGCGTAATAAAGGCCTCAATGGCAGCTCCAGGTGACGGCACTGCTCTGCGCAGCCAATCCCTAAACAGGATGGATGTGTGTCGCTTTTATTTTAAAGCACGCGATCAAAGTCTTCGCTCGACCTTCGTCCGGAGTTCCGTGAATTTCAGGATTGCCGGCATCGCCTCGAAGAATGTTCGGATATTTTTCTCGCCCAAATGGGAGTTCAATGGGGTTTGAAGCGTCGTTGGTGTGCACGTGCCGCGTTTCGTAACATACGCTGGCGTGTGACCCACCCAACTTGCCATATACAGTAACTGCCTCGCAAAGAACAAAAGAAAGAAAGACAAAACAGTCTCGTACCTAGATAGACAAACACGTAGTCTTCTCTTGCATCCCCCCCTTCACGTGATAAACGACACCACTTGGACGAGTTAAAAAGGAAATTACAATATTAAAATACAGTAAACGTTTCGAGCAGGCGTATACATATTCTTCCTCAGAGCGATTAATGTCTTTATTCGGGAATCTTTTTTTCTACTCTCTCTGAGCAAAGGTGGTTAGCGACAAATATGAACAGAGCGAAGATGGGGGAGAGAGCATCGAGAAAAATAGGGGAAGGTATCTTAAGACAGACGGACGGATGACGTCATGCAAGTATCGGTGACGTTGTGGGCACGTTTCTCGCAAGAAACTCCGTCCCTTTAACCCGCCTAGAAAGCCAGTACAATCTCTGTCTTTCTCGGATCAGTTAACTTCCCAACGACATCCCTCCTCTTCCCCGCTCGCTCGACGTCGCTTCCGCCAACCGCCCTCCGAGCTCTCATAACTCCAGTGCTTCCGCTACGGATGAATTCGTGCCAGAACGACGAATTTCACATTAAAGTTCCGAAGTGAATGGCTTTTGGCTGAGTGGAAATCACCACTTTGTAGACTGTTTGAGCAGTCGTGTCCACCCCCGACCACCCCCCGCTCTCTGCGCGCAGCTCGTTGTACCGAAATAGCCCCACAGAACGCAGTTCTGGTTTTTTGTTCATTGTGGCCGATTCTTCTGCAGAAGCTACAGGGTTGTTTGTGCGTCTGTGTGTGTGAAAACTAAGCCAAAACTCTTAAAGAAAGAAAAGAAGCCTTCGTAGTAAACTTAAAACTCCCTGAGTGTCCTAATAAAAGTCTTATATCTTCCTTAAGAACTAGTAACGGACTTCTTGACTATTGAAACGAGAAGTTCATGCCCCAGTTCCCTCTTTATGGACATTTAGAACGAGGCTATGCGGTTTATGCCAATTGGATAGCCGCTCACGTGACGTGCCGGAAGAGAACTTCGATCGCTTTGACTTCATCCGCCGCTAAGGCGATATACAAGAGACGCTAAAATTATTCAACGGAATTTCGTAAGACAATCGCGCTATCCGAGCGCACTCGCTCTGCCCTCCGACAACCCTCTCGCGACTCTTTCCTAATGCTCCCTCTATTCATATTCGTAAATTTCGAGATCTGTCGCTGTTAACAGGCTCCGCAGTGATCCCACGGGGATTGCGCCTCTTTTGAAAGGCAGTGATAAACAGACCACTAATGTTTATTCTAATCCGTCTTTATCGTCTTGTCGTACTAATCGACAATGGTTGTACATCCTCGACTGTCTCTGGAGATTGATCTCCACCTGTTTGTTACGCGTAGTTAGACTTCCGGTAATTCCAGCACGCTCGTTCTCTCGCTCCCTACGATACAACCGCAAATGATTTAATCTTTCGTCGGTGGAATAGATTTTCGTGTTTCCATCATTCTCGTCTAATTGATATTTGGTCGCAGGTAAGCGATCAAATTGAAACAGTACACCGCCAACAACCATTCTCGTATAATCCCCTCAATAAAACTGCGTCAAATGTTTATTTTCATCCCTTTCTATTTGCGCATAATGCACAATTGCCTTTTCATTAGCCGCTGTCTTCCTTCCTCTCTACTATTTATTGTTCGTTTCATCCGTGACACGCGTCGCGAGACGTCACTTATGAAATCAAAATTTGAACTGCACGCGGCATCATTTTCTGCACGGTCCACTGTAACAATGCTACTAATGTCCAAACGAGACACGAGTGAAATCAACAATCTCAGCACGCGGAAACGTTACAACTAACTTTGGAGCCGTTCACAAATCACGTAAAGCTTTTGAAACTTTTTTGAATTTCCCCTATTCTTTAACCCTTCTTGAATTTCCCCTATTATTACGTAACGAAATATGAAAGGGGAGACAACACTTTCAAGTAACATTCGTGCGACCTCCTCTCCTATGCGGAACGCATCGTAACATTTCATTGGATCCCTTCACCTTCTTGCTATACGTAATTTGTGAATTACGTATAGCAAGGTGAAGAATTGTTTTTTTTTTTTTTTTTTTTTTTCACTAAAACAATTCTTTAAGGATTTTATGGGAATTTTCCTTAATAACAGATTTTTAGAATGTAAAATGTCATCATTATTTCCATGACAACCTCTAAAAAATTAATTACGCCAAAAGAAAAAGAAAGTAAAGATTAAATTTTAAGCTTTTTATGTAATACGGTACATTCAGCATCTACCTCCACTTTTTTATTGTTTTCATCCGCGAGACATTTTATTTGTGAAATCAACAATCCAAACTGCGCGCGGCATTGTTACAGTGAACTGCGCTGCAACAATGCCGTTAAAAAATTAATTCTGCTAAAAAAATGCTTAATTTTAGAGCTTTATATGTAACACATACTGTTGCTGTTCCATTAACTATTGTTCTCCCTGTCCCTTTTCTTATTGTTGATTTCATCCGCGAGATATTTCACTTGTGAAATCAACATGTAAACTATGCGTGACATTGTTGCAGTGGACTGCGCTGCAACAATGCTGTTAAAAATTAAGTCGGCTAAAAAATTATTAATTTTACAGCTTTTTATATAATACATTCAGTTGTGTTCAATTAACACCTGTTCTCTCAACCCCCCCCCCTTTTTTATTGTTGGAAATCCGCGAGATATTTTATTTGTGAAATCAACATCTAAACTGCGCGCGCGACACTGCTGCAGTGGACTGCGCTGCAACAATGATCTTAATGCCCATGCTTTTGAGCAATTCACGTGTGAAATCAACAATCAAAGCAAGCGGAGTGATTGCAACAAACAACCACGCGGATTCTCATTGTCTCTGAAACTGGTTTTAACGTAAAGCAGCCGATGGAGTATTTCTGTGGCTATTTTATTGGGTTTTTTTTCCTCCTAAGAAATAAAATTTATTTTTAGAGCTTCCAAAATGTCCGGATGTCGTCATTGTTTCCATGACAACCTCTAAAAAAATTAATTCTGCTAAAAAAATTATTAATTTTACAACTTTCAATGTAATATATTCAGTTGCTGCTCCATTAACTACTGTCCTCCCCCTCCATTTTTTTATTGTTCATTTCATCCGCGAGATATTTCACTTGTGAAATCAACTTCTAAACTGTGCGCGACATTGTTGCAGTGGACTGCGCTGCAACAATGCCGTTAAAAAATTAATTCGGCTAAAATAAAAATTAAAATTAATTTTACAGCTTTTTATGTAATACATTCAGATGCTGTTCAATTAACTCTGTTCTCTCAACACCCCCCCCCCCACATTTTTATTGTTGGAAATTCGCCAGACATTTTATTCGTGAAATCAACAATCTGAACGGCGCGCGACATTCCTGCAGTGGACTGCGCTGCAACAATGCTCTTAAATGGCCACGCTTTCGAGCGAGTCACGTGTGAAATCAACAATCAAAGCACGCGGAAAGATTTCAACAAACAGCCACGTGCAACCGCATTACAGCCGTCTCTGAAACAATGGTTTTAACGCAAAGGAGTATTTCTGTGGTATTTTATCGAATTTTTTTTTATTTTATTTTTTTCTCCTAAGAAATAAAATTTATTTTTAGAGCTTCGTAGAATTCCCGGATGTCGTCATTATTTCCATGACAACATTAACTAGCGTATTGCGCTAACAAAAAATCGATTTTGTTGACTATTAACGATTTTCTTTTTTTTTTTCTTCTTCTCTTTTTTTTTTTTTTCCAAGGTGTGCAGAGACTTTGGGAGAGTATGGAAGTCGAATCAAGAATTTCTTCGTCTTCCCTGTAATCAGTAAGCATTTACCGTGAGGCGGGTAAAAATCAAAACCTCCCTACAGGCTCCCAATAGCAGACGTGAGTCTCATCGCGGATGGTGCCTGTTCGATGTGTTTGACTTTGCAATCACTCTGCTGCACTCTGTTGTTTTACACTTAGAAAACACTTAATATGGTGCTAGCTGCTAACTCAATGAGCAGTCTCTAAAGTATTTTAGTAACTTTATTTTAAAAAGCAGTATACTTGAAGTGGATTAAATGCGTGGGAGCTTTTTTTTTTCTTCTTTTTTTTTGCAGGCAATTTCCTTTTATTAGTTAGGTTAAACCTGCCATCAACATAAGCTTTGGAGATAATTATATAATTAATGACTTTGCTTAATACTGTCCTTAGAATAGGCACATCGTCTGGCAATGGTTGTTTTAATGATGAAAAATAATAGCTCTGGGGAAAATTTAACGGGGAAAAAAAATTATCGACTCTCATTCGTAGTTTTTAAAGTTTAGGAAAACATATTCAGAAAGAATTAGCTTCAAATTTAAAACTCACTGATTTCGTTGGCTTAATCTAGATAATCGCGCAAGTAATTTGATATAGGCGAAGGCTCGTTAAAAATGGATTTTCAAAAATCTCAGACGTGTGGAGAAATAGTAATGCTGAGAGAGAAAGAAAGAAAGATAAATTGCTTTTTGAGATTACCTCAGCATCATTAGAAACTTTATGGTGACGTAGTATTACGGGGTTTTAACTGCGAAGACCTTTGCTTAATAAAAATTATGTACAGATAGCAAGACACTAATACACACACGCCCATTCTATCTCCATTTGATCAATATTATCGACTGAGCGTGTGCGAAGTCTTCTAATTTATTTTTTTAACAATGATAGCCAATAAAATAGTTCATTCGTGTTATTTATGTAAGAAACTAACATTTAAAATGTATTTTTGGATATTTTATAGATATTTGTATATTTTTCATGTTTTATGCAAATAATTTATAGATAAAATTATTTTATCTATAAATTATTTTTTATATAAAAACAAAATTAATTTACATTGAATATAGCATAGCATATAAATATTAAATTTAATAAAATAAAAATAAAAACAAAAAAATATAGTGTATTTATAAAAATTCAAAATTAATGTATAAATATTACTTATTAAAAATTATAATTTTAAATGCTGTAACAAGGCTTGTACTCCTGTAGTTCTATTGACATGCACTACATCAAAAGGGACAGATGGAGTTCTAATCACTAGATACAACCGCAATTAAAATGTACACTAGTTGCCCAAATAAAGTGCCTCCATCCTATTGATAGTATCGACATATTGTCAACTACAAATCCTTGATTTGTCGACTTAGAATGGTAAACAGATTACTTTGTTGACCAATTAAAGGAAATCCCAGTGAATCATCTGTCTGTGTACACGTCATTAGTAAATTAATTAAATCGCTAATTAGGATAATTGGCATAATCTTGGAAATTTTATACAAGTACCGGGCAAGGGCCGGATACAATACACAGAGCGATCCTTCATTGGACGTCAGTTGTCACAATTTGTCAGAAAATTGGTTTCGTTAGAGAAATATTAAAAAAAAAAAAGCATTCATCGTGCACGAGCAATTCGCCCGAACACGTGCTCACTAAAATTCGCTGACAACCCGAACAACGTAACAAAATCCATACTGATCCTCGTGCTACCATTATAGCCAATGCGAGAGGAGGTTTTAGGTGTAGATCGGAAGGGTGATGTATGCAGCAGACAGTTTGTGATGCCAGAAACATTTCCAGAATCCTAATATGTCTCGCATATAAATGTCACTCAACCCGGAAACATGTCAACGTCACCAGTGGAAAATGCATTTTACAAGATCTCTCTCAAACTCATAATCTCTTTTGAAGTGTCTTGTTGCAGGTCCTCTTTTTCCTTCTTCCACGCGATATTTGGATGAACAAGTATATGTCAGTCTAGAACCAACCGTAGCCCTGCTTGTGTCTTCTTTAAGTGTATTTGGAATGTCTTAATGTTGATTTTTTCTTTCAAATGTCACCTTCAAATGAAAACGTTAAAGTGGTTGCTAATGTCGAAGTTATTGTCTGCTTGTGTTTTGAAATAAATAAAAATAGGAAGTATTATTTGAGTCAAATAAACCCGAAGTTAATTAAAAAAAGCGTGTAATTTTTAAGAAAAGAAAAGTTGCTTGGCTCTAGATCAGGGATATAAACTGAAACAATAGGTTAATAAAATTTTTATGAAGAAATTTCACGCGCTAATATGAGCAACAAATATTACTGATGCAAACATCGTCTGATTTGAGCCATGTAAATTACAACAATAGAGTAATAAAATTTTTATAAAGAAAATTCAGCCACAAATATTACTAATACGACAAATCGTCTGATTAAAAAATCATGAATGTCTGATTTAAAAAAAAACATGATTTAAAAAAAAAAAAAAACAATGAAAGTTGCTCGGCTCTAGATCAGGGATATAAATTACAACAATACATTAATAAAATTTTTATAAAGAAAAGTTGCGCGCTGACTTCTAAATATTACTAATGCGAAACATCGTCTGATTAAAAAAAAACGAAAGTTTATTGGTTCTAGATCAGGAATGTAAATTACAATAATAGGTTAATAAAATTTAGATAAAGAAAAATCACGCGCTAATCATATACAAATACAGTGCATTACTAATGCGAAACGTCGTCTGATTTCAGGGATGTAAATTACAACAATAGGTTAATAAATTTTTTATAAATAAAAGTTGTGCGCTGAGTTCTAAATATTACTAATGCGAAACATTGTCTGATTAAAAAAAAAAGCATGACTTTTTAAACACACGAAAGTTGCTTGTATCTAGGTCAGGGATGTAAATTACAACAACAGGTTAATAAAATTTTTATAAAGAGAAGTCAGACGCTATAAATATTACTAATTCAAGATATCGGCTGCACTGAGTGGTATCGTGACCGTCCTCCCCATACCGGGGGTAGCAGTGAGGATTAAAATCCCATCGATCCCATGATTTTTCCTCCGTGGCTGAGTTAGTCAGTCTCAGGCGTAGACTGCAAAGTCTTTTCCCAGGAACCCAGGGTTTTTTGTCCAGCAAAGCAGGCAAATTGACCGGAGAACACACGCAATTTACAAAACACAATACACATGGGTAGATGAAATAACTTTCCAGGTGACCCTAATAAATAGTTTTTTTTTTTTTTTTTAATGCGAAACATCGTCTGATTAAAAAAGTGTGAAATTTAAAAAAAAAAATAGTTGCTTGGCTAAATTGCCACAATTAGTTAATAAAATTTTATAAAGAAATATCACGCGCTAATCTGCAGTGACTAATGCGAAACATCATCTGATTAAAAAAAAAAAAAAAAATGAAAGTTGCTTGGCTCTAGATCAGGGATGTAAATTACAACAATAGGTTAATAAAAATTCTGTAAAGAAAAGTCACGCGCTAATGATCATCAAATATTACTAATGCGAAACATCGTCTGATTTCAATGATAAAAAATGCTAATCGTAAAAAAATTATTTCTTTGAAATTTTGTGTTCTATGACTTATTCTATTTTGTCCGGCCCGATGTCATTTCTGAAGGAAGTTATCTACCATCAAATATTAGAAATTCTGTTGATACAAGCGTTTTTTGTGACTAATAGCATTTTCTTGGAACATTTGCTATTTTTATTAGTTTCTACACTGCAAGTTATGATTCTCTTTTATGGGGATACTTATCACTGTGTCGAGAGCCATTTTTTCTTTCTTTTTTTTCTCCATAGAACCAGTCCGAATATGCGATTTAGAGAATTAAAGTACTCGAGAACTCATCACTCTTGGTAACGACATCAATAAAGGAACACTACTTTATTTCCTTCTTCAGTTGGCCCGCTTCGAATATCAAAGTGAAATATAAGACAAAATTCTAAAATCTCTAAAATATCTGGAGCGCTCGAAATCTTTAGATTATAAATGAAAAATCATTACACGAAGTAAATAAATTTCTGAGGGTAGCTGCTCCCCGAGTTTCTGACCCCGTTGTAGTTTATTTTAGTGTTACGAAAGGGTAAGTTCAATTTATTGAAATAAAGTTTAACATTTTCAAAAATAGAACATTGTAGGAGCAGTTTCATTCCAAGGGAAACTGAGTGTTTAATAATATTGTCCTAGTTTCATATGTTTTAAATGTGAAAGTTGTTGGGTTCTGGATCAGGGACTAAATTGTAAAATGTCCTTTTCTTAGTAGGACAAAGAGGTGGTTTTCTTTCTAGTACTCTGGCTGCTGCTGACTTAACAAAGATATTATTTAATGTCCTATTTTGATACCTGCCTTCCCATCTAAGAGCCCTCGTGGACAGTTGGTACAATGGCTAATTCCCCACACTGGGTGGAAATTATCTGAGTTCGCATCCCTTCGATGGCACGAGAAAGATTCCAAGTTGGATGAATAATGAAGATGCCAGATTACTTGAGCAGAAAAAGATGGCAAGGAAAAGTTACAGAGCAATCAAAAGTACTGAAGACTATAACAGCTACAAATTGATTTGTAATAGTGCCACAGAAAATGTTAGGCTAGCAAAGGCAGATTATGGTAAATCGCTGGTAAAGAGAACAGAGATGGGGAGATAAGGAATTCTTTACATATATAAATGCAAAAAAGAGAAGGACAATCAGATCGGACCCTTATTAATGGACGTGAGATAGTATTAGGTAGCCCAGCTGAAGTTGCAAATGAACTCAACGGTTACTTCGATATTTACAGAAGAAAAACAATTTACGTCAATCAGAAATTATGGGAATGAAGTTGAAAAAAATGTAATTAATGATGTTGAAATTTCACACGTTTATTTAATGAAAAAACTTTCGAGCCTACAGGGCACTAAGGCTCCTGGGGTTGATAGCATTTACTCTATAAACTTAAGGAATGTGGCAGGTAAGTGCATTGAACTATTTAAGCTAATTATGAGAGCATCACTGGACTCAGGAGAGATTCCGTTGGATTGGAAAAGGGCCATTGTATCTCCAATACATAAGGGCGGTTCTAAGAGTGAAGTGGGAAATCACTGGCCGGTCAGTCTAACTTCAGTAGTAGGGAAAATTATGGAGACAATGATCAAAGTTGGAATTCAGAATCATTTAGATAGAAATGGAATTCTGAAGAATACTCAGCATGGTTTTGTAAAGAGAAAATCATGTTTAACTAATCTGAGTAGCTATTTTGACAAGGTCCCCAAGAGCTGGATTTAAGGAATAATTTCGACATGGTTTATTTAGATTTTAGCAAAACATTTGACTCAGTCCCACATGAGCGGCTACTTTATAGGCTGGAACAGGTTGGAATCACTGGGAAAATCCTTAGATGGATAGCAGGATGGCTTCAGGGCAGGAGGCAGAGGGTTGTGATAAATGGTTATTACTCAGATTGGGTTAATGTAAGAAGTGGGGTTCCCCGAGGATCAGTATTGGGACCACTGCTGTTCTTGATTTTCTTAATATGACATCGATGAAAGGATAGAGGGCGTGATGTCTAAATTTGTAGGTGATGTAAAGATGGGTAGATTAGTGAATGATCACCGCCAAGCAGAACTTCTTCAGAGTGCAGATAGACTTCAGGGATGGTCAGAAAAGGCAGCTATGCTTTAATCCTGCAAAGTGCAAGGACAACTGGGGAACAGTAATCCCAAAATAACTTATACACTTGGTGTAGTTGAACTAAAGTCAGCAGTGGAAGAAAGGGACTTGGGTGTTACGATCCGGTCAGACATGAAGTTTTCTGAGCATTGTCGGTTGCAAGGAAGGTCCGTGGTGTCCTATCGATGATTTATCCAACACTTGCTAGTAGAGATAAGGACGTGATAATCCCATTATATAAGGCGGTTGTTAGACCACACTTGGAATACTGTGTTCAAGTATGGAGACCGCACCTAAAGAAAGACATTGTTCTTCTTAAAAGAATCCGAAGACGGGTAACTCGCCTGGTGAGATCGGCAAAAGAGTGTCCATGTGAGGAAAGACTTCGAATATGTGGGTTGCAGAGCTTAGAGAAGACTTGATTTGATTGAGGTGTTTCACTCGGAAACTCAGGTTTTTCATCCAGTAAACAGAAAATCGACCACAGAACAAGAAATTTACAGACAATAGACGCGGAGCAATATGGCCTTGGTCGCTGATGCTCCTAAACCAAAGAAGAACAACAACAACCCATCTAGGAAAATCCACTTGGGAATTATAGTTCGTACTCAAAGGAAGTCAATGACGAACATAAAACCAAATATTAATTCTTTACGTATCGTGTTTAGGGCTTTGATGTTAACAACTCTTTTTTTTAATTCTTTTGTTTGTGAACGCTTTTGTTGCATCCCCGTGACCTACCCTGTATCCGAAAGGGGGTTGCTCGGAATACAAGTGATTATTTTCCATTTCTATTGCTCAAAGTGAGAGAGCTTTCCAAAGATGCTCTAACGCGCTCATTGTAATTCATAAGGATTCGAATGGGGCTTCATTCGGTACGGCTTTTTAGTGTTGGCGAAAATAAAACCGGCCCGCATATTATAAACAAAAGGCCTTCACAAAGACGCGCGGATGGATATAAAAAAAAATCAATGGAGGCCCCGCTAACACCGCGTATTTCAAGAAATAAGAGCGGCGATACGTTGAAAAAAAGAGGGATGCTATAACGGAAGAATAAGAGAAACAGTTGCAGAAAGTTGGTGCTAAGAAGGAAGGAAGAAAGAAATGGCTCGAAGAAAAGATACTGGCTCCGTTACCTCGAAGAAATTGATGTCTAAAAGCAAACAAAGGCCGGCCCGATCTGTTATTGTCTCGATCAGACGAAAAATTTGAAAGGCACAAAAGGCTACGAGGGGGAGGAGAAACGGGGTGGGACTGCCACCGTGAGGGTGCGGACAGCAAAACAAGTAGCGTTCAGAAGCACTTAGTATTAGGTGGAGATCAAAACAACAGCCGATATGTATACTCCGAATAAACAGATCGATAATTGACTGTAATTTGGACACTTCTCCATGCGGCAGCCAACAGAAATTTATCATCGCGAAAGGCAAGCGTTCGGAGAGAGAGACGAGAGAAGAAACGTGGTTAGAGCAGCGTTGCCACTTGTAACTGGCAACAACAAACCGGTCGAGGAAGAGGAATGACAGCCCCGCTTCGAGAGAAGCCTCAGTGATGAGGGGAGAGCGATCTTTCATCGCTTAGCACCTGATTCGTCTCGCTGTCTTTTTCCCTTTCGTTTCTTCTTTATCTTACTTTTATTGGAAGCGAAATGTTTTTATTCTTCCTCTGTTTTCGGTCCCTCTATCTTCATTCTCTCTCTCTCTGTTATTTTCGTTTTTCAACCTTTCTTTCCTCCTTTTATTCCCACTTAATTTCATTTTTCTTTCACTCTTTTCCTTTTCTAACATATTTTCATTTTCCATTTTTTCTCTATTCCGGTTTATCCTTTTTTTCCACTTTATAATTTTATCCTTATTTCTTCTCTCCAGTTTATCAATTTTTACATTTTCTGGTATTAACATATTTATGTTTTCTTCTTTTATTCGTTTTCCTTTTCCATTTTACCCGTTTTCCTCTCCAGGTTTATCCATTTGTTTCCTTTTCCAGTCTGTGTTTCCATTTGTTTCCTTTTGCAGTTTGTTTCCATTTCTTTTCATTTTCTTTCCATTTCTTTCCAGTTTATTCATGTTTCTATTTGTTTCCTTTTTCCAGTTTATTCACGTTTCTATTTATTTCCTTTTTCCAGTTGTTTCCATTTGTTTCCTTTTCCAGTCTGTGTTTTTTCATTTGTTTCCTTTTGCAGTTTTTACTATTTTATTCAAGTTTCTATTTGTTTCCTTTTCCAGATTGTGTTTCCAGTTTATTCATGTTTCTATCTGTTTCCAGTTTATTTTAGTTTATTCATATTTCTGTTCATGTTTCTATTTGTTTCCAGTTTGTGTTATTTTTCCATTTCCTTCCTTTTCTAGTTTGTTTCCATTCCATTTGTTTCCTTTTCCAGTTTGTGTTTCCAGTTTATTCATGTTTCCATTTGTTTCCAGTTTATTTCAGTTTATTCATGTTTCTGTTCATGTTTCTATTTCTTTCCAGTTTGTGTTATTTTTCCATTTGCTTCCTTTTCTAGTTTGTTTCCATTCCATTTGTTTCCTTTTCCAGTTTGTGTTTCCAGTTTATTCATGTTTCCATTTGTTTCCAGTTTATTCATGTTTCTATTTGTTTCCAGTTTATTTCAGTTTATTCATGTTTCTGTTCATGTTTCTATTTCTTTCCAGTTTGTGTTATTTTTCCATTTGCTTCCTTTTCTAGTTTGTTTCCATTCCATTTGTTTCCTTTTCCAGTTTGTGTTTCAAGTTTATTCTTGTTTCTATTTGTTTACAGTTTATTCCAGTTTATTCATGTTTCTATTTGTTTCCAGTTTGTGTTATTCTTCCATTTGCTTCCTTTTTTAGTTTGTTTCCATTCCATTTGTTTACTTTTCCAGTTTGTGTTTCAAGTTTATTCATGTTCGTATTTGTTTCCAGTTGTGTTTCCAACTTATTCATGTTTCCATTTGTTTCCAGTTTATTCGTATTTCTATTTGTTTTAGTTTATTCGTACTTCCATTTGTCTCGTTTTTCCAGTTTAATCCTGTTTCCTTTTTTATTTTCATGCTTATTCTTGTTTACGTTTTGCAGTTTTATCTTTATTTCCTTTTTCTAGTATTCCTTTTGCAGTTTCCTCTTTCTTTCATTCATCTTTTGACTTTTTTAATCAAAAACATAGAGAATTAATTTATACCACGACCTGCACCAGGTGTCAGCAGGTGTAATATAAGTTCCCAAGTTGTCCGCTAGGTGTAAATAAAAATCCACTTAATTATTCAACAATGAAATATGTATTGTCAACCAAACAAACTCTCGATAAAACCCATTTATCTTTACCCTTCCTTTCATAATGCGCTTTATGGGTTTTATTATTAGCGCACGAAGTGGGCAATAGGGACGGACCTCCCTTTGTAAGGGTGGGGGAAGGAGAAAGCTGCTTATACTTAGCTCGCTCATCACATCCTATCTTTATTGGAAGTTAAACCTCGGCATCGTTCATCAAAGCTTAACTAAAGGTGGAGCCACAATTTTTTTATATTCCTTCCAGCGCCGTCCCTTACTTCATCTATCAAACGACACGCTCGTAGCCAATCAAAAGGAATTTAGAGGGTGGTCGGACTTCCGAAAACAGCCTGAATAATTAAAACCAATAGTGGCACGTGCGTAGACCAAGTCGTATCCGGTGGGATAACGAGGCAATTAAAAAAAAAAAAAGAAAAAAAATCCCTCGGAGCACCATTCAAACCTTTAGGCAATAAATTAGATAATCGCCCTCTGGCGGCAGACATGCACTTGATTTTGGAGATTCCGGGCCTTATAATTACTCGCTAAAAGAGTGTTCGCTAATCACTAATATTATTTTTTTGTGGACGCTGCAGTGGACCACTAAATCAACCGATTATAAAAACCACACCACGTGATCAACCCTCTCCTTCCACCCATAATTTCTCAGGTTTACAAAGTTGGTAGGTGTGAAACACAAGGAGGGAAATATTTAATAAAATCCTTCGCGTATAAAAAGAAAAATGAATTGGCCAAGTAAACATCCTGCTGAAAATTAGATTGGGGGAATTAAATCAAGGGAAAAAATCGAAATTTCTTATTTTAATTAATTATTTCTAAGGGGAGGAGAAAAAACTCCTTTGGTAAGGTCGGATATGGTATATTAATAAAAAGATTACCGGAGGAGAATATTGAGATGGAATTTTCTCTTTGAAACTGCATGAGGCCTATACTAATATCTGCAGTATTTTTTATTTTTTTTCAGCTTTCGAACTCTCTCTCTCTCTCTCTGGGCCTTTTCCATTAACTGTATTTTCATAGCATATTTTTCATCTTTCCATTTCTCAAAAGAAGTTTTAGATCTTCCGAAATAAATAATTTATTTGTGATATAAAACAGTCGCAAAAAAATCTGATTATTTTGTTCCAATCATGCAGCACAATGCATGATGGGAGCAGAATAAAGCGTTAATTATAATAATATTAATATGGTAAGTTTCTTCAATGTTTATAAAATATATAAAATCGTCAATAAAGATGCTAAACATTAGTGGTCCAAGTGGTGAGCCTAGAGGGACTCCGCTAAGGAATAAACTTTCATAGCAGTGTCTTCTATTGTTAATTTGGATGGATATCGTAGAGAATCAGCCAGTTACATAAAAATTTAAATTTAAATTAATTAAATAAAAGCAATAATTGAAAAAATTTAAAAATTTTCTGTATGCATTACAGCTAAAGATGATTTCAATTTAAAAATTTCTTTATTGTATTGTAGCTATCCGTGAAGGAATCAGGTTACCTGTACCTGAACCAAATGTACATAACTTATCAACCATAAGTCATGTACATTTAGGTGAAGGCCTTGAAAAGCCCTTCACTGTCTTTGAAGAACATTTATATGACCATCAATTTTGCACTTTGGGGATGTCATAGAACACAAGGTCAATCTCTGGTACCCTGAGAAACAAATAATAAAATACAAAGCCAAATTGATCAAAGGCAATTAGGTGGACTGAACTCAACTGTTTGTAAGATGGTTGAATAAAGAGGATGGCTGAAAGAGTTAGGATTTAATCCGAGGTAGGTGCATAACAAATCGAGAATGTCACTGTAGCTCTCTGGGAAGGAATCAAGTTACCTCTCTGGCTTATAAGCGATACTTATCAACCATAAGTTATGTGCATTGAGGTGAAGACCTTGAAAAGCTATTGTGTCTTGGAAGAACATCTTATATGGCCATCAATTTTGTCACTGTGGGGATGTCAAAGAACCCTAACCTCTTCAAGGTCAATCTCTGGTACCCTGGGAAACAAATAATAAAATTCAATGCCAAATTGATTAAAGGCAATTAAGTGGGCTGAACCAAACTGTTTGTAAGATGGTAGAACAACGAGGATTGGTCAAAGAGTTAAGATTTAATCCGAGGTAGGTGCAGAACAAATGGAATAAGTTGTTGTAGATATCTGGGAAGGACCAAGTTCCCTCTCTGGCCGCTTATAAGCCATAATTATCAACAATAAGTTATGAGCATTTAGGCGAAGGCCTTGAAAAGCCATTCAGTGTCTTTGGAGAGCATTTTATAGGTCTATCAATTTTGTCACTGTGGGGTTGTCACAGAAATTAACGGAGTACCCTCCTCAAGGTCAATCTCTGATACCCTAAGAAAGAAATAATAAAATACAGTACAAAGCCAAATTTATCAAAGGCAGTAAGTGGGCTGAACTCAATTGTTTGTAAGGTGGTAGAACAACGAGGATGGGTGAAAGAGTTAAGATTGAATCCCAGGTAGGTGCAGAACAAATCGACCAGACTTGAAAGAAAGCCAACAATTATTAAAGAGCGTAAATGTTTAGGATCCTACTTCGTCCTTTCAAAGAAAACGTTAGATGCCACAAAACGATTCCCAGGAGGAGCCACAGTCAGAAAAAGAATTTAATTTTGGGTTAGACATTGTAATAAATTATTTTAATACTAAACCGCAGGAAAATTAACAGGGATATTAAAAATGTCTGGGAATTAATAGTACGTGTTTAAAAAGCTAACAAAACAATTGTTTCTTCCAAAGAAATTAAACATTCCTGGACAGAAGTTTTTCTATTACGTCTGACAGACAAACAATTTCTATAAATCAATCCCAAGGCATAAAAAAAAATAAAATAAAATGAAAAAATACACGCAATGTTGTTAATAAACTCTTTTTCTTACATTCGAGTTTCTTCTCTTCAATTTTCAGCCAATTTATGAGAATACCAAAAATTTCTAGACTGGCAACGATCGATGAGAAGAATATTTTTCCTTTCTGCTCTCCTGCTGATTGAGTGTGGTTGTGTTCGATTTCTTTCCTGATTATATAATAGCTGCTGTCGTCACCAGATGGCTCTGTTGTTCCGCTAATACATATCGACAAGGACAAAGGCCAACTTACTCGGTTTTCTTTAACCGGAAATATAAACGTCACTTCCGGAACAGTTTTGGACGGATGTGTGGTAAATGAAAGATCTCGTCTATGGTTTGGAAGGAGAAAGTTGAGATAAAACACTGAATTTAATAAAATAGGACAGCAGCGTTCCCTCTTTCTGAAACCATACAAAGATGGGGAACACGACAAACCATTTGTTGCTATAGAAACCTGTTACTTTTCAAACTGCTCTCGTGTCTGGCCACTGTTCCATTTGCAGACGTCACGGATGCCGCTGGAGTTGCTGTCTGCATAGACAAACATCTCTACAAAGGCTAATGTAATGTCGCAGAAGAGCGCGAGCAGGCAGGAGCTGTTCACTTTCTTGGTTAAATGTTATTTGCTCGGCTTTTGAAGTGAGAAAGTGTCGCCCGGCCACAGACCAGCACGAGAAATTACGGATTCTGTTTAAGTCGCTGGAAACATTACGTAGTGTGGAACACGCATCGGGAACTTAAGCACACTTTCAGGTAGAGCTGGTTCTTTATCTTGGTAGCAGTGGGTCGAGCTTACTGAGTGCAAAGTCACGTGGGTACTCACCAGAAGAGAGGTGCTAATTTATTGGTCTCCACGAAATAAAAACAGAGTCAAACTTTCTGGTATGTAATCTGGATGCACTGGACACAGCTTACACGTATTTCTTTTTTGTGGGAGTGTAGACTGGAGGCCAACAAGACTCTTGCAGTTAAAATTGCGCCCTTCAAACGTTGACAACAAGAATTCTAAATAAACATTGATTCAAAATAGTAGACGTCATTATTCATCAAATGCATTAACAGATCTTTTAGTATCTCAATGACTCAAGTGCTTCAAGTGACATTGCCTGTACTAAATATAAAATCTACAGTATTTCTTTTCTCCTGATATCATTCTTTTCCTTTTCTCTCTTTCCTAATATCCACCTTCTGTCTTTCCACACGTTTTTTTAGCCAGACTATACCAGTGGAATTATAACCTTCACCCTGTAGGACATCATGGGTGCTCCTTTCCACTTGTTTGCATTGAATGGAGCTTCATCTGTACTTGTAAACTCCAAATTCTGTCTTCCTCTACTATTTTTAATTCAGGTCCTCCAGGTGTGTCCGATATTTTGGGGCAGTTCTTTCTCAAGTGTCTTTCTGCACTAAAACATAGTTTCCACGTACCTGATCATCTCTGAAGCTTATAGAGGTCACTCTGATGGATCGGTGCTTGAGGCTGGCATTTAACCATTCTCCCAATCTTTACTTCATCTGCAAATTTTTCCAACACACCCTCTATCCCTTCGTCGATGTAATTTATGAAAATCAGAAGCAAGTATGGTCCAAAACCGATCCCTGAGGAGACTCCGCTTCTAAAGTTTTATCAATCTGAAGTTCCACCATGCAATCCATCTTAGAATCTTACCTGTAATTCTAATATGCTATGGGTTATATATACAGTAACCTCTCATGAGGGACTCATTCAAATGCTTTGCTAAAATCCAAAGAAACAATCGAAATCATTTTCTACATTGAGCTCTTGAGCAACTGTGTCAGAATAGCTAACCAGGTTAGTTAAACGTAATCTTACCTTGACAGAACTATGCTGTTTCCTTCAGAATTCCATTTCTATCTAAATAATCCTACATTCTTTATCATTACCATTGAAGTCCGATTGATCGGCCTACAGTTACCAACTTCCATTGCATTTGATACGTTGGTACTTTTCCAATCCGTAGGAATCTCTGCAGTGTCCAATCATGCCCGAAGGACCCATTTAATTCTTCAGATGGCTATCTCGCATTCAATTAGGTAAGGGCCCGATCGGATTTGCTCTTCTTCCTAGCCATCTTATCATGGGATATCTCACATTCGGTCTAAAATTATCCCAACCATTTCTGTGTTAGTTACAGGCCAACCTGTGATTAGCAGGTCCAGATACTTTCATCTCCAGTACTTCCCTGGAATAATTTTGGAGGAGTGCTCTTTCTGCACAAAGGTACATGCGTGAGTCCATTTCTATCTATCCCATTATTGCCTTTAAACATATAAATCTCATACTCTAAGGTGTAGCATATTTGCATGCATAAAAAGTTGCTGATGGCACGCTAATGTGTCCATGGCAGTTGGCTATTTGTGAAAAGGTGTTTCTCTTCTCGGTGATGCCCAATTTTAAACTTAATGGATTTCCGGCTTTGGTGAAGGTCATCGAGGCCTTGGACGAGTCGAAATATATCTCGCTGCATGCCAGGTGTTCGAGTGGAATGTTTCTGGCGCCTAGTGGAGAGTGAGTAAGTTGAAGGCGTGCCGTTGGTGTTAATGGATTTTAAAGCAAGCCATCGAGCAGTGAGAACACGAGAGCTGATGATGCGCTTTCTTTAGCGAAGTTACAGGATACCTCGGAACACCGAACAGCTGTTGTTGCACAACGGGCAGCGAAGAGGGAGCTCTTCAGCAGTTACGAAGTGGAGAAATAAAAGGATTAACTTTTAAAAGCACGAACGCTTTTAGAAGAGATTAATCCGATTTGTAGGAGGATTAGATTGGTTCGATTAGACGGGATTAACAACGTAGATCACATTAGGTGGGTTGAAGAAGGGAATGGAGAGCGTAAGATGTTTCCTTTGTACTAAGCGCAATTAATAACAAGGTAGGCAATGTACGCATGCGCTATATTTCGGACTCTTCCCATTCTTTGAAACTTCTCTTCTAAATAAGTGTTTACCTAAGCTTCATCCACATGATGTTTCAAGTGATTTGTAGCCTCAAGGCGCGATTTGTGTGGTGGTTATTTTTCTGAGAGGTTAGGGAGGGTGCATATGGTTGCTATGGAATCTGAATTACATTTAACCCGGAAATAAAACTGAAACTGTCCTATTTTCTGCTGAACTGATTTTAATGAAATTTGGGACTCAATAAATCTTTCAAAAAGAACAAAATAAAAAATTTCAGGAAAATTCGTCCATTGAAAGTTGGGTTATTCCTGGTGATGGCCATAATCGTGAAGTTGTAATCGATTATAGCAAATCATCCGATTATTTCGATTACACTCATATCATTCGGACGATTGATTCGATTATGGAAAAATCGATTATGACAGTTCATTCCATTATACAGCAAATAATTCGATTAGAGAAAATTAAGATTAACAGTGTCAAATGATGCAAGAAAGCAAGCTTATGCAGCAACAGCAATAAAATTGCTGATCATCGACTCCAATAGTTTGTCTACTTCTTCCTTGAATTTATTCAACCGGTCCACTTCCACAACAACGGATCGGTTGTATCAACCACCCATTCGATGAAAGCAAACTTCGGCCCATCTACTCTGCAACCGTCTTTCCTCAATTTGAATTTGTGCCCCCTCATGGGTGTGGGCTGAGCAAGAGGAAGAATCCCATCAGCATTGAGCTTGTTCAATCTATTCACAGCCTTAAACAGCTCAGCCAGATCACCTCGCAGGTGCCTCGTCTCCAGACACTGCAATTTGCACAACTGAAGCCTTTCGGGGTAAGAGGACCCTTTCATTCCCTTACCAATCTCAGTGCCCTTGTGTGTACTGGTTCCAGCAGCTCTACATCCTTCCTAAAATGAGACCTTCAGACCTGTACCTAGTACTCAAAGTGTGGCCTGACCAATGCTTTATACAAGAAGATAATTACCTCCTTATCCCCGTTATCAGAATTCCCGTATATCATTGACAAGACCCCATGAGCTGTTCTGGCAGCCTGCAGCCTGTCTGCATTGCTCAGAGAACTTTATATCAGACTGCACAATTACCCCCAGGTCCTTTTAATTTTCTTCCACCCTCAGTGTAGTACCACACAGCTGGTATACATCACTGTGGGATTACTTCTACCCATATGCAGTGCTTTGCATTTGTCAATGTTAAACTTTAACTGCCAAACTTTCCAGATCCTATTGCAGTAGTATACTGTCATTAATGTCATTAACATCTTGCCGACCTTTGTATAATCTGCAAACTTGGACATTAAGCTTGATATACCATCATCAATATCATCGATAAATATACAAAACAACAATGGGCCCAACACCGAACCCTGGGGGATTCCACTAATAACATTATTCCACGTAGAGCAGTGTCCATTGATTACCACTCTCTGTCTTCTCCCACTCAACCATCCCTTTATCCATAGCAGCAATTTGCCTCCAATGCCACACTGCTCCAATTTGTTCAGCAGTCTTCCACGTGCAACAGTATCAAAATAATTTCTTTGCTTTCAGTTCCTTTTTGACCACATCAGACCATCCAATCAATTTGATCAGACAGGGACAGCATTCGATTATAGCCAATCATTCGATTATTTTGATTAGGAAATAGTTTGATCATAGAAATCATTCGATTATGAAATAATTTGAGAGTAGAAGATCATTCGATTATGACAATTCATTCGATCATAGCAAATCATTCGGTTATTTGCAGAGTGACAGTCGCAAAAAGAAAAGTTAAAAAGGTGAGTGGAGTGGATAGGATGGGTTGGGGATGCGATTCTTCGTTCTTACTGAAGTGGGGGGTTTTACTTTTTCCCTCGTGATGTGAGTTGTTGGCAACTTTTTCACCATCTGTCTCTGCTTTTACAGTCTGGATTTCCACTCAGGGGAACACGTGGACAACAGCAGACTTTTATAGCAACTTCGTCACCTGCTATCACCGTTCCGGCCCTCTTCTTCCCCGTCCACACTTTACGATCGGACATAATTTACAGTCGGGTTTTCGGTCCGAGGAATTCGGGCCCACTTAAACCACTTTTCTGGGAGATTAGCGAGTGGCGGGGGTTTGTCGTCAATCTTTCCGTTATCGCGTTTTGGAGCTGTGCGAGTGATTTTCGTTAGGCTCTCCTGCACGAGCTGCTCGAGAAAAAGAAAAAGTGCGAAGCCGAGGGAGATTCCTTCGCAGGTTTCGGATCGGCGTTCCCGGTGTCCGATACTTCGTTTGGGAGCCCACATTACGGCTCTCCCGCTTACAGCGCCCCCTGTGAGTATCGCCAATCTGCGCGAAGTGACAACCAATTAAAAGTTGCCAAACAGAGTTTCGTAACGGCACATCGATTACCCGCCAGGTGGGGCGACCTCGCTGCCCTTTCGTGAGTCCACCGACACGCAACCCTGCTGTCCAATCTGCCCGAAGAATCGCGCTTATTTGTTAATGGAGTCGCCCCCTTAACAGTGTCGCCCTCCCCACTGTCAAAGGGCGGCTGATTATTTACATTTCCCCGCTAAAAATAGACCTTGTTTGCGAAGTAGACGGCGCTCGACGAAACCCGCATTGCTTGACAGCGCGGGACCCGATCGCCTCCTCGCATTCGTATCACGGACACGAATCCGTCTTCGGCGGCGACGTTTTCTCCGTGGAAATGGCAGCTGACTACACTCGCGCTTTCCTGCCTTTTCGCGTGAAGCACGGACGGCTGATTGGGGCAGCGATAATGATTGTCACTTGTCCGCATCGCCCCAGACCAGAGTTCGAATCCGGTCCGTGTTACGAAAACGAAATGAGTCGGCCTGTCCGGCAGGACGTGTTCGAGGTCATTACCCACTTTTATTTATTTATTTATTTATTTTTCAGTGTCCTCGGAACACAAGCTGTGTACAGCTTGTGTTCCGAGGACACTAGCTGTGTACAGGCATCGCATCGTTGCCTGGGTTGCCTTGGAGTCATTTAAAATTAACTTCCTGTGGTTCTCTTTCCCTCTTTCTTACTTTTTATTCATTTTTCCTGATTTCTTTTTTCTTTCTTCTTGTTTCTCTTTCTTTCATTCATTTCTCTTCCTTTCATTTTTCTTTAGGTTTTTCTCCATTCTTGCATTATTCATTCTCGTTTTTACTCTTTTCTTGCTTTTTATTCTTTTCATTTGTTTTTCTCTTTCTTTCCTTTTTTCATTCTACTTTTCTCTTTCTTGTCTTTTCTTTCTTCTTTTTATTTAATTTTCTCTTTGCTTTTCGTTTTCATTCTTTCTTGCTCGCCTTTTTTCTTTCTTTTTTTCCTTTCTAACTTTTTTACTTTTTAATCTGGTTTACTTTTTCTTTCGTTCATTTCTCTTTCTTTCATTTTTTTCTTTTTCTTTGTTTCTCTTTTTGTTTCATTTTTTTTCTCTTTCTTTCTTTTTTCTTTTCACTCTTTATTTCTTCCTTTCATTTCTCTTTTTTCTTGCTTTCTCTTCTTTTGTTTTTTCATTCGGTTTTCTCTTTCTTTATATTTTCTTCTTTCCTTTTTTATCCATTCCGGTTTCTCTTTCATATCTTATCCTTCTTCCTTTTATTTTATTTTTTATTCTTGAGTTTTTTTTTTTTTCTTTTTCACTTGCTTTTAATCTTTCTTCTTTCTCTTCTTAGCTTTTTTTTTTTGCTTGTTCATCTACTTTTCTCTTTCTTTCTTTCTCTCATTCATTTCTCTTTCTTCTTTGTTTCTCTTTCTTTTATTTTTCTTTTTTTCTTGCTTTTTCTTCTTCTTTGCTTTCTTTTCATTCGGTTTTCTCTTTCTTATCTTTTCTTTCTTCTTTTTACTTATTTTGTTCTTGCTTTTTGTTTTCCTTCTTTCTCGTTTGCTTTTGCTTTCTTTCTTCCTTCTTTCCCTTTCTAGCTTTTCTTTTTTTTTTTCTTTTCATTATTGGTGTTCTCTTTCTTTCTTTCTTTCTTTCTTCTTTTTATTTATTCCTTTCTTATTTTAACTTCTTTCTTTCTCTCTTGCTTGCTTTATTTTTATTTTCTTGTTTTTTGTCGCTCATTTACTTCGTTTTCTTTCCAACATTCTGCCCCTCTTATTATTTTTAATTCCTCTTTTCTTTTTCATTCTTGCTTTTTGCTTGATTTTTCACTTTGAAGAATATTCATTTTACTCTTTCTTTCTTTTTCGTTTTTTTCCTTTCTTTCTGTTCTTCACAACGCCCTCGCGGTAGCGCAGTGGTTATGATCGCCATCCTCCAAACACCGGGTGGAAAAGACTGGTTTAAATCCCATCAGTAATGGTAGGAACTTTTATGGACTTTTTTCATTCCATAGCTGAGTTAGACGAGGGCAGTAAAGGTTTCTTCTTCAGGAAACTCCCATTTATGGACATAATACACGTGGGTCTCGGTTAACCATAATGCGGCCAGTCTATTTGATCTCAGATGGCGGTTGCATGGTCCTCTTCTCGATACGCTGGTCTTTCATCCCAGAAAGCAGACAAACTGTCCATATACACACACGAAATTTCCAAACCCAATACATTGAAACCCATTTACCTTCCTTTGCGCAAATTGTAAACAAACATCGACACCTCAAGGCCTGAGGGGCTCTGACGCTAATTTTAAACAACCCATCCTAAAAGAAAAAAAAGAAAAAACAGCGTGTGTCAGCCGAGTTTGGATAATTCGAAATAAAGTATGCCGAGGAATTATAAATCACCGCACTTCCACTTTCGATTTGGATTTGGTTCACGATGGATGTTGACACCCACCAGTTCCACCCTACCTCTTCTTCCCCCTCCTACTCTCACTGGAACCAAAACTTAAATGAAAGAGCGGAATTTTGAAGAGTAACGTATATTTTATCTCCATACCTCCGCTCATTACGACAGATTAAACGCTCTCCCGCCACCCCCTCCCCCTCCCCCCACAAAATAAACATCTCCGCTCCAGCAGAATATTTCGTTAGCGAGCAGTCGATAAACCCGAAAAACGTGAACTGAAAACGGACCTTAATACATGTAAATTGAAAGAGGACCAAGAATGAATTCCTCGTAAATTGGCTACTCCGCTGGCATCACAATAAAGCTTATTCTAATTCGGGATTCGTCATTTATAAATACTTTCCTATTTTATAGCGAGTCCCAGAACGCAATTTACTTAAACAACCACTGCTGCCACCTTCATTATTTCCTCTATTCTCTCTATTATTATCCTCGGTTTCTTCGAAGTACTTCCAGGATGGTAACCCAACACAAATTAATGCAGTAAGAACGAATAAAATTCTTTTCGCAGCGAAGAAATGACCTGTTGTGCCTTCTGTTGCGTCTGACAACAGGGTCGCCTCCCGGGTTCTTTAAAATCTTTAATGGCACTGGCTTATATCCACCGATTTCTCAATTCACGGGTAGTTATGCCCACTTGAAACACTGAACTGTAAAATCCTTTGCATTAAGTTCAATTACTTCCATTTTTCTGACAGTTGTTATTTTTAACAACTTCCACCAGTAAGGTTAATCTCTCTTTCTGACAACCCTGTCCATTACATTTCTAGAGTTTAATAAGGGAACATCTCTCTAACTGAAGAAGAGGGCACGCTGGAGACCCAAATACAATGGAAATAAACAGAACAGACTAACACTGAAAAGAAAATTCATAATGGCCAATCGAAATGGGATTATCAAGAGACCATTCGGCTTTTAACTGACCTAACCTTGTGGGGTAGCACAGTTGGTAAAATCATCGTCCTCCCCACTCGAGTGGAAATGACCCGAGTTCGAATCTCGTCAATGTCGTGGTGGCTGAGTTGGTTGGTCTCAGGGGAGGATATAGTGGTTTTTCAACACAACAACCAACTTTTAATTGGCTGGACTTTTCAAATGATCGTGGCTCTGAAGACAGATTCAACTCTTTTCGTGAAACATGTCATTAAAGCCCATGGTCCTTAAACTACAACCTTTTACACTAAATGCCCTCTATTGCTCTGAAATCTGACATACAATAACAGTTCTGCAGCTTTGTCCAACTCCCATTTCAAAATTTCTTGTTAAAAGTGGCCCCCGTGAGTAGCACAGTTGGTAGGGTCACCATGTCCCCCAGGCCAGGTGGAAAAGACCTGAGTTCGAGTTCCATCGATGACGTGAGGAATTTCATGGGCTTTTTTTACAACGTGGCTGAGTTAGCCAGTCTCAGACGAGGGTAGCATGGTTTTTTTATTCCAAAAACTCGGGTTTTTCATCAAGCAAACAGAAAATCGACTTCAATATACATGGAGCAATATGGCCTTAGTCGCTGATGCTCCTAGAACCCTACTGCAATATTTAAAATTTCCATTTTGGTACGCACGAACTTCAAACCATTTTATATTGCGGTATAACGCATGGCGCATTAAACGATTTTATATGTAATTCAATCAGGAGTTCCTCAAGGCTCATCACTTGGCCCTCTTTTATTCATTCCTTATTTTTTTCTTATCCAATTGCCACACTTATAAATTAGTAGAAAACTCAGTCTTGTACGTTGGAAATTTGTTTTTGCAACTTCTCCGGCTGTGTTGGTAAACTGATTTTCCGATGGTGGCTCATTGGCATAATTCACAGTTAATTATCATTAAGATTTTGATGAATTTCATGTAATTAACTTCCATTTTCATCCCTAACTTTGGATTGACCTTATATTCGAAGACAAAATCAATGTAACCGAACTCGATTCTGTAATACCGGTGGTATTTCTCACTTTATGGAAGATTATATTCATAAGAAAAATACGAATCTTGGAAATAATATTCACTTGTTTGTGTAGGAGTAGGCACATGTTTTTTCGAGAAAAGTATTTTATTACGGTAAATCCAGAAACCGAAATGAACCCTTGGGGGGGGGAGGGGGAGAACGAGGAAAAGGCGAACGCTTTCGGTAAGTAAAGAAGGGGGGAGAAAAAACCGTTCAAATAACAAAGAGGAGGTCGGAGAATTTACTTTTGTAATCCGAAGTAAACTGAGCATTCCATACCTGGAAACAGCAAGGAGAAAGAGAGAAGGCAAAAAAAAAAATAATAAGAAGAAAACAAGAATAAAGAAGTGAAGTCACAGACTGGGAGAGGGGAGTGTGCAGATAAAAGTCGTAAACGAAATAAAAGAGGTTGTCTTGGAGCGCGCGCGCGCACAGGATGTTTGTGAAAGAGAACGATGATATCCTAATCTCGAATAGAACTTGATCGGTTGAAAGGAAGAAAGGATAAGAAGAAGAAAAGAAAAAATGGAGAAATGAAAATGGTCCGCTGAAATTCAAGTACCGTTCGCCGAACAACCTGGCAAACCCCTGAAATGACGGGTGGACGAATATGGCGATATTAAATATCTGAATAAAAACAATCAACTGGCTCAAAGTCCCATCGCTCTCACAAGCAATATGTTAATAAAAAATCGTTTCTGCAGCTGAAAATTGAAACAGTAGGCAGTGTCCTACACCCTGCGTGCGCGCACGTGGAGGATTAAGTGAGGAATTGATCAACACCACACTAGATACAGCGAAGGGAGCAGATATGGCATTAAACTGTATCAGAAGCATAAACAAGCAAGCGCAAACGAGTGTAGGAGAGAGAGAGATGGAAGTAGAAATCGTGTCGAGAACGGAAAACTGAAAATAAAAAGGGGGGAAATGAGGGCGCTGTAGTCAAAGTCAAATGTTAGTAGCCTAAATTTGCTTTGTTAATAAAAAAAAACTCAATATTCACAATTTGCCTTATTTTGGGATATAAAGTTGTAAATACCTGAAAAAAACCCAACTATATATAGCTATTACGGTTACTGCTTTCTTAATGTGATAATTTAAAGTAAAGCAGTTAGTAAAGAAAGACAGGTAGAATTTTAAAAGTGTTGATTTCAGAGATGGAAGCAGAAATAGTGGAGAGAACGAAAAACAAAGTAAGGAGGAAAGCAAGGTGAGAGCGTTGTACTGAAATGCCAAATGTTAGTAGCCTAAACTCGTTTTGTTATTAAAACATCTCCAATATCCGTAATATTCTTCATTTTGGTATACAAAGTTGTAAATACCTGAAAAACATATCTACAGCTATCACAGTTGTGATCATTTAAAAGAAAGCAGTTAGCAGAGAAAGAGAATTTTAAAAATATTAATATTTGAATATTTTGAGAGAAAGAGTTTCAATATGTCCACTCCACCCTACCTTCTGAAGATCCTCTGTCGTAACTGTAACGTTCCCTTGACCCTTGTGCGCGCGCGGAGAACCTGCCTCGAGCTAGGAAATATTTGGCCAAACGCGTGCTTTTCTTTTATCCCGACAACTGCCTTTTGCAATCGATGCACTACTGCGAAGATGCACATCGCTTAGACTTACTTTTGATGTCCGACAACATCCACTTATTGCCTTTGACATGCATCGACCCCCGTGCACCACACAAACATGAAACGCGCCGTCTGTATCTTCTGTCTATCATATTAAGGTTTAAGAACAAAGAAGGGACAACGTAGCTTTTCAGCATCACAGAAACCAACGTCTGTCTGTCTGTCTGTCTGTTAAGGCATTTTTAAATGGCGTCCGTTTTTACTATTTGGTCGAACTTCACAATAAAAAAGAAATTTAAAACAACATAATTTCCTTATATTACTTTTAAAAATTAAAATTATGAAAATAATTAACGATTTCGCTGCCATTGAGCTATTGGTAAAATGTATTTCACTAATAGATTTGTGAACGGTGCCATTAACAATGACATAATCCAAACTGAGAATTTTTACGCCTATTGGTGGATTCCTACCTACTCTGTAATCGCTTATATTTATTTAGCGTGTCATCCGGGACCTTTAACAACTTCCCCGATGTGGGAAATGGAGCGTGTTTTATGGCGCTGTTCACAACGAAAAAAGTGAAAAAAAGCCACATTGCCAGTACGGGCCGAAAGTTGACAAATACCTTTGGCCCCGCTTTGGGAGCGAAGTGGTCACAGCGTGGGTTAAGATCGACGTCGTTTAATCCCAAAATGCGTTTCATTTAAATATTGGCCCAGGTGCATTGTGGGTCGATTGGATCCACTCGCGAAAACTGCGAACTCGGATGACGAAATTCCAAACTCAACTCTTTTGCTCAGGTGCGTGCACATCGACTGCCCTCGCTTCCTCGACATCTACACGGCAAGGGGGAGGCGATGAAGGGGTGGGGGGAAGTCTCGAGACACAGAGACGTCGTATCGCTCTTCTGAGAGCCTTCCCGAAAAATGGAAATCGAAGATTCGCAGGAGGACAATCTTCGGAGCCGAGTCGACACGGCTCAGTTCCCTCCGTATTTGAAAGTCACGCCGTCCTCCTATTCTCTTCTGCCCCCACCCCCTCCTTGCCGTCCCCTCGGGCACCCTGTTGTAAACGTAACGGGAAAGGGGTCCTCACGAGCAGATCAGTCTGGCATTGTCGGAGTTGGTCGCAAAGGGGAAGTGGACGTGGAACGCGTGACTGGCGTCTGATGAAATGTTAGGCGAACGGTGGAAGCGAAAGAAACGAACGATGTCTTTTCCCTGTCGTCGCCCCTTTCGGTGGAACGCAACACTGGTGGGTTCAACACCGTGTGACATTCGCACTGGCGGATTATAAATCCGAAATCTATTAACCGTGGGAAGGAACAGAACGAAGAAGAGAGAGAGAGAGAGATGCAGATAGGAGGAGAGAGAGATTGTGTGGGGAGGAGACGCAGAAAGAGAGGGGGGAGAGAATGAAGGGAAGAGAGGTGATAAGAACGCAGAGAAGGAAATGAAAGGAGAGACAGAAGGAAAGAAGAAAGAAGAGTCAAGAGAGAAAAACAGAGGGTACATAGAGGATGGGATGACAAACAGAGAAGATGAAAGTGTTAAAGGAGAAAAGGACAACAAGAAGAGAGACGGAGTTGGGAAAGAGAATGAGAGAGAGCTGGCAATCAAGTGGATGGCAGAAAAACAGCGAAAGGAAGACAGTGGGAATGAAAGAACCAGCGAAGTGAAAGACAGATGGAAAAAGAAAGACAAAAGGAGCATAGAAAGAAAGAAATAGTAAGACAAATGGAAAGTGAGAAGATAAGTAGAGCGAGAGAGTAAAAGACAAAATATATGAAAAATTAATTACAGACAGAAAATAAGGAAGAAATGATGAGAGAGAGAGAAAGAAATGAAAGGGCAAAGAGAGAAAGACAAGAAATGACAGAGAGAAGGATTGTTATTTGATTTTTAGGAGCATTAGCAACTAAGGCCATATTGCTCCGGGATATGCGGTGGTCATTTCGTGACCTTTCCGCATCCTTCGTATTTGGTGGTGACGGGCTCGAACCCCGGTCTAATCAAGAAGCGTGTGCTACGCACTGCTGCTCCTTCCCACCTGGCTACGGAGGCGCCTAGAGAGAAGGAAAGACAGACAGGAAAGGTGAGAGAAAAACAAGAAAGGTGCGAGAGAGAGAAACACAGGAAAAGAGAAAGAGAGAGAAAAGAAGACAGGAAAGAAAAGAGACAGGAAAGGTGAGAGAAAGACAAGAAAGGAGATAAAGAGAGAGGGTAAGACAGGAAAGGAGAGAGAGAGAGAGAGAGAGAGAGAGAGAGAGAGAGAGAGAGAGAGAGAGATAGGAAAGAAGAGAGAAAAGGACAGGATAGAAGAAAGGAGAGAGAGAGACAGGAAAGGTTAGCATTAGCATTAGCATTAACATTAACATTAGTAGAGGCATTTGATGCAAGAAAGCAAGCTTATGCAGCATCAGCCAAAAAAAAAAAAAAAAAACCACTTCCACTTCACCCCTCTGTTCGTTCAAAATACCTGTCCAGCTGAGCCTTAAACTTATTTAGGCTATCAACCTCCACCACAAGGGATGGAAGTCTGTTCCACCAACCAACCACCCGCTGGCTAAAGGCAAATTTCCGCACGTCTATCCTACATCTGTCTTTCCTCAATTTGAATTTATGCCCTCTCAGGTGATTTTTCTGAGCTAGAGGAAGAATCCCATCAGCATTGAGCATGCTTAAACCATTCAAGGCTTTATACACCTCTATCAGATCACCTCGCTGGTGCCTAGTCTCCAGACACTGTAATTTGCAAAACTTAAGCCTTTCTTCGTAAGAGCACCCCTTTGTTCCATTCACTAATCTTGTTGCCCTTCTCTGTACTCGTTCCAGCAGCTCTACATCCTTCTTGAAATGAGGCCTCCAGACCTGTATACAGTACTCAAGTTGTCGCCTGACCATTGCCTTATACAAGGGAATAATCACTTCCTTATCCCTGCTGGAAAAATTCCTGTATATCATTGACAATACACCATGAGCTACTCTTGCAGCCCGTCTGCATTGCTCAGAGAACTTCATATCTGCCTGCACAACCACCCCCAAGTCCCTTTCATTCTCTACCACTGTCAGTGTAGTACCACAGAGTTGATACGTTGCTCTGGGGTTGCTGTTTCCCATATGTAGTACTTTACATTTGTCAATGTTAAACTTCATTTGCCACCTCTCAGCCCATCTGCTCAACCTTTCCAAATCTTGTTGCAGCAGCATAGTGTCAGTAGTGTCCTTGACAACCCTGCCAACCTTTGTATCGTCTGCAAACTTGGACATTAAGCTTGATATACCATCATCAATATCATTTATAAATACAGAAAACAATAATGGACCCAACACTGAGCCCTGAGGGACTCCACTAATAACATTAGTCCACGATGAACAGTGTCCATTGATTACCACTCTCTGTCTTCTCCCCCTCAACCACCCCTTTATCCATAGCAGCAATTTGCCTCCAATGCCACACTGCTCCAATTTGTGCAGCAGTCTTCCATGTGCAACAGTATCAAAAGCCTTTCTAAGATCCAAGTATATAATATCAAAGCTATACCCTGCATCCAGTTCTTTTGTGACTGCATCATAGTATCCAATCAAATTGGTCAGGCAAGACTTCCCCTTAACAAAACCACGCTGTGTCCGAGCTATAACTGAAGTCTTGTCTAGATGATCCTGCAGTGCTTCTTTAACCAGTGCCTCCATTAATTTTCCTGGAACAGAACTTAAGCTCACAGGTCTATAATTACTTGTGTCAGCCTTTGATCCTGCTTTGTGAATTGGGGTTACATTTGCACATCTCCAGTCTATGGGTACCTCCCCTGAGTCCAAGGAAGCTCTCATAATTATGGCTAAGGGTTTGCTTACTTCCTTTGCTGCCTCCTTTAATATAACTGGATAGATCCCATCCACCCCGGGTGCCTTTCTTGTGTTTATCTTCAACAGTTTCTCCTCCACTTTACTCCCAGTTATTTCAAGATTCTGTAGCTTACTACTAGAGTTGAATACACCTCTGGCATTCCCCTCGCTGAATAACTCCTCATGTGTGAATGTCGATGCAAAATATTCATTTAGTTTGTTAGCTACCTGAGCAGGATCATCAACAGTTGACCCATCAATATCAAGTGGACCAATCTGATCCATCCCCTTCCTTCTAGAGTTTACATTAGTAAAGAACTCTTTGCTGTTTTTCTTTGCATCCCTTGCCAAGGATTTCTCGTAATCTGCCTTCGCCTGCCTAACCTCCTTTGTAACTTGGTTGCATATCAACTTGTATCTATCATAGGCTTCTGTGTCATGTGTTAATTTTGTAAGTATCCCATGCATTTTTCTTCTCTGTCACAAGTCTCATTAGTTCATCTGACTTCCATTTTGGCCTAAACCTTGAACAATATTTCTTAGTTGGTATGTAAAGCCTAGTAGCTTCCAAGATAAGTTCTTTGAATGCTTCCCATTTTGAATTTGCTGTTGGTAACATCATCAGTTGGTCCCACTGTATAGAATTTAAATACTGTCTCAGTCCATCGTAGTCGCCTTTACGGAAGCAAAAATCCTTCTTCCCTTTACCCCTAATGGTAGTTACCTCTTTGAGTAAATCCCACTTCAGCACACTGTGATCACTGCCACCTAGTGGTCCATTTATCTGCAGATTCTTAATGCATGAAGAATCACTGCAGATAATCAGATCAAGAGTATTACTCCCTCTAGTTGCCTCCCGAACATGCTGATGTAGAAAACAATCATCCAATAAATCCACAAAAGCCTTGCTAGTGTGTGAGTGACCAGCCCACAAATTCCAGTCAATATCTGAGAAATTAAAATCTCCCATTATAAGACTCTCTGATTTACTGGCCCACTCTATTTCCCTGTACAGTTCCTTATTATACTCATCAGAGTCATTAGGCCTATAGCACACTCCTACTCTCAATTTTGATTTCGCAGTGCTTATGTCACACCAAACTGACTCGACACTGCACTGTCCAGCGATGTCGACTGGCTTCACTTCCTTGGTTTTTATGAGTTTCTTAACTAATAGCATAACCCCTCCCCCCTTCCTATCCTGTTTATCCTTTCTGTAGACATTGTACTCCCCAAATTCCAGTTCTGCATCCCTTATATCTGTGTGACACCACGTCTCTGATATCCCAACAATATTCGCCTGTGATGTTTTGAGAAATACCTCAAATTCATCAAATTTATTTACTAAACTCCTAGCATTGGTGTACACGCAAGTATACCTGCACCTGTTTCTATTCTTAGCTACCCTAACACAACCCATGTGTTTACTTGTACCGCAATGGCTCCCAGCAGTCTCTGAAATACCATGCATCTTGTTTTTCAGGCTTCTGCTCATTCTAATAGAAGTTGTGCAAGAATCACCTTCACCTCTGCCTGCGGTTACTGTTAAACTATTAGTCTTTGAATCCCCCCAAGCTAGCAGTTTTCCGACCCACCTAACACTGCCTCGATAGCATCAGCAAATATTCTTGCACCCTTTCTATTTAAGTGTATCCCATCCCTGTAGAAGCAATCTCTCCTGTTAACAAGTACAGTCCAGGCTGAAAAATATTCTACCCCTTCAGCCTTGCACAATCTTTCCAGGGCCGAATTGATCGACAAGGCTCTCATCATATACTCCCTCCTATCGTGTCTGGGCAGAATTGCAGACACTTTCAAATTCAACCCTAATTCTCGGCTTTTGTTCAACAGTGACCTGTACTTGTTAAGTAATTCTGCCGGTCTCCTACTCTTAATATCATTAGTGCCAACGTGTACAACTATATCACCTTTTGTGCCCTTAAAAGATGATATCCGCTCTACAACGTCATCAACCTTTGCCCCTGGCAGACATACCCTGGTCCTGTTCCACCTATCCTTTTTACAAAGGATGTTCCCCGTTTCCCTGACAATAGAGTCACCAACAACTACTAGTTCCTTCGGGACCAGCGCATTCTGCCCTGGGGGTTGTCTCTGTGTCACGCGATGCCCAAGTGCAAGCTCTGGCGTTGATGTGGGCAACTGAGAGCTTGATGGGCCCCTCAATGTATTTCCTTCGAGGGCATCCACCCTGTCCTTCAAGCTCTCATATAGGCCCAAAAGAACGCCGAGTTGTTGCCTGATATCGTTACACTCCTTGCATCGCGCACACACAAAGACATCCCCCATGGCAGTATCATGTCCCGTACCCGATTGCTCTGCAAACATCAAGCAAACAGTGCATTTTATAAGGCTGTGAGTCAGAGGACAACTGCCCCCCTTAGTTCTGCTCTGAGCCACAGCACTTCCATTAGCTTGAGCCTTTTGCTTTGCTGCTCTGGTCTGAGTCATGATTCTATTAATTTATTAATTAATTATGTTATGTTATTAATTATGTTAAATATAATTAATTATATTACGTTTGTAATCTAAGCCGTTATATGTATTTATTTAAAAGTACAATTTAACATTTAGGTGAAAGACAAGAAAGGAGAAAGACAAGGAAAGAGAGAGAAAGAAAGAAAGAAGACATTAAAGGGCAAAGACAGAAAGATAAGAAACGACAGAGAGAGAAGGAAAGACAGGAAAGGAGAGAGAGAGAAAAAAAGACAGGAAAGAAGAGAGACAGGAAAGGTGAGAGAAAGTCAAGAAAGGCAGGATGAGAGAGAGAAACACAGGAAAGGGCAAAAAGAGAAAGACAAGAAAGGAGAGAGAGAACGACAAAGATAGGAAAGGGGGAGAGAGGGACAGAGATAGGAAAGGAGAGAGAGAGAGAGAGAGAGAGAGACAGGTAAGGAGAAAGAGAAGAGAGGATAAAAGGGGGGGGGGGGAAGAGCAGCAGAAAACGACGTCAGAGATAATGAGAGAAACAGATATATGGAGAGAGAGAGAATAGGAGAAGATGAAATCAGTAAAGCGACAAAAGAAACAGAAAAGAAGAGAAGGTGAGTAAGGAAGCGGAATGAGCAGAGAAAGAGGTACTGAACAAAGCACCCAACCATGCGGAAAATTATGATTTGGATTTGAGTTTGACAATTCTCTTCATTCATCTCTGCACGATCCTTAGGTTCGATGTGAGTAAGCAGTTTTCAATGTTCAAATCTGAACGTTGTTTTTTCACAACGGCATGGAAGATGGTGCATAACGGAATTTTTACGCAAAACCCAAGTTTGTGCGTCATTATTAACGCATCTCATATTGTGAACTCCTTCACAACGAGTTGCCTTCCTCTTACACTTCGAAAAAGCAGCGCCTCCCCACTCTTTCTTATTCAAAGAGCAGATCTCCATCGTCGCTTATATTCATTTCTCCTGTCATCCAGAACCTTAAGCCTAAACTCTCCCGGGTGCTTTGTAGAACGCTGCGGATATTTTATGGCGCTGTTCATTCAGAGAAAAGTGATGCAAGCCACTTTGCTAGGCCTAGCCGAAAGTTGCCAAATTTCTTTGCGAAATAAAATAAAATAAAAACGTTTTGAACAGAACATTCCGACGACTCAAGAAGAACAAGTTAAAATTTCTGATTTCGAAACTTTTATTAAAAAAAAAAAAAAAAAAAACATTCTTCTTTGTTCGTTCTATTTAGCACGAAACTGCGAATCGTCGCTTCTCAACCTCTCGGTATTAATCCCACAGTGGCGCGCCCCCCCCCTTCCAATTACTGCCGAAATTTCGAAGAGGAAAAATATCGTGACAATGGCTATACATCACGAGGGAAAAATATGGCTTTCGACGTTATTCCAGGGCCGGGTTAAATTGATGACAATGGTCACCGGTAATTCTATCGAGAAAGCCTCTCTCCCGGAAAATTATAACTCCCATTCATCAACAGGATTAGACACGCTTTTACTGTGTACAAAGAAACTGAGTAATTCAGACAAATGTCTTCGCACAACTTCTAGCACCGAACACGATAAACAGGGGAGGCCGAAGAGAAAGGAAATCGGTGGCACGTGTCAAATTATTTCGGATGAGAGAGGGGAGGTCCAGTAAGCACTCAAGTAACATCCACATTTTCTGTGTCCCCTTGTCTCTTTTTAAGCATTCCAATATTTTGGATACGCAGTGTACACTATAATAAACTTTTACAGTCTAAGCGGAAATTCTAAAAAGTCGTTGGCTAAATGGAAATGTTCATTTATTACGAAGCTCTGTCTCTTGTCTTTTCTGAGTGTTCCTAATTTTTTGGATACGCAGTGTACACAATAATTTACACTTTTCCTGTCTAAGGGGAAATTCTAAGACTCGTAATAGTTTGTGTCGTGTGCAGAACTCCTCGCTAGTATCGTTTGATAAATGATAACGTCAATTTAAAATAGGGCCCCACCAATAACAGGCCCCTTCCCATTAATATATTTCCTCTTATAATATGTACGACCGTAATTTTGCTCTTTTCGACAAGACGCTTATATCGCAGCGTTTCACCTTACCCGAGCCGTATTGCTTGTAAAGTCTCGTTCGACGCAAATACAATTTCCTGGTCACTACCATCGTCTGAAGAATGTCTGATGGTCCATTGAGAAGGCCATATTGTAGGAGAAAAGGGTCGTTTGTGCCCCCTCCCCCTCGTAACGATCCACGAACAAATTAAAACAAAAAAATATCAACTACTCCGGTGTCACGACCATTGCGAAAATTGTTATATCTGCCGTAAATCAAGGGCGCAGCGAGTAAAATGAGAAATCAATTCTTGAGCAAGAAATAGGAGATCTTTCTGGCAGTAAGAAATTATTTAAGGAGAAGAATTTGCACTCCTTCGAGAAACGTCGAATGTTATTATTTCTCGAAGGAGTGCAGAACTCTCTCGTAATTTTTAATACATTCGCAATATTGTTTAAGGGAGACTAAGATGATGTCATAGGAGACTAAGGGAGACTAAGATGACGTCCCCCACCCCCCGGTTGCACGAGGGACTTTGGCAGACCCGTGCATCACCTTACATGGGAGTCACCAATCATTTCGAATAGCGCAGTTTTGTGTCGTTCATTTCTACCACGATGTGGGGGGGCGGTTATGGCCAGGATTTTAACCCCCCCTGAGATGAGGGGGTTTTTGGTCTAGTCACGATGCCCGTCATAACCTCAAAAGAAATCAATCTTAGTTCGTTGCGGGAGATGCTGGAACTCTCTGGAGATTTTTCACCACTTTTGGCCCATTTGGAAATCAGAGGGGGTGGTTAGGTGTCTGTGGATAACTAGCCACCCTCTCTGATTCGATAGTAAACTTACAAGACTAAAAAGAAACGGGAATTATTTTTAAAATCGTTTATTATTTTAAACAGAACAATGTCAATGTTTATCCCCCTTCAAAGTACTCTCCAGCTGCGCATGTGCAGAGCTCGATTCGCGAAATCCCCGATCTAAAACAGTCTTCGGAAGATACCGCCGTGTTGTGTCCTTCTGAAAGTTTGCTGAAGTCCTCGAATCGTTTTCGTTAGAGATGCAGTTTAATTTTCGGGAACAGAAAAAAGTCGCGCGGCGCCAGGTGTGGCGTATAAGGAGAATGCTCCAATGTTGTGATCTTGTTTTTCGTTAAAGGCTCTCTTACACTGATTCACTTAAAGAGGAACAGCTCAATGAAAACTTAACCGACTGCAACGAAACGAAACTAGTCTGTACAGGAAAGAACAAGCTACAGCACGATATGAGTGTTGCTGACATGCGCAGTAGTAAAGTGTTGGTAAGCAACAATTCTCGCACCGATAAACCGCGAGAGTTAACGTGTTCTGATGGAAGTATTCGATGCGCCGGAATACCCCAAAACAAATTAGCAAGCACAATTTCTGTTTGTGTTCGTGTTTACGGTGCTGGGGCTGTTGACTGAACCCCTCGCTATTGCTGTCTTCCTCATTCTCTGCTGAAGCATTTTCTCTTTCTTTCTGCCTTTAAGGGGGAATTTTAAGAAGAATCTCTTTGTTCTTCCATGTAAATTCAATATACTTTAATCTCCTCTCTTGATTTCAGCACCTTCTACCCTTTCCTTTTCTTCTTCTTCCTCCCTCAGCCTTTTTCTCTTTCCTCTTATTTCAACAATCTTTTTCTCTTTTCTTCTGCTCTTCTCTGACCCAAATCTGCTTTATTTCTATCTCATCTGTCCACTTAATTTTTCTTTCTTTATTTATCCAAACTCGGCCTAATATTTCTCTCTATCCAAACTCTACATACGCTTTAACTCTATCCTGTCCTCTCCTCTTCGTCTACTCACTCTTTTATTCAATCTCTTGCTCTTCTTTTGTCTATGTCATCTTTAATCATTTTCTTTAATCATTATCTTTCTTCTCTCTCTCTCTGATGCATTTTATAATTTCTCTTTCAAATGTTTTCTTAATTTCCACCCTTTGTTTTTCTTTATCACATCGCACTCTCTTTCCCCCACTCTCCCTACCCCATCATTCTTTGATCTCTCTCTCTCTCTCTCTCTCTCTCTCTCTCCCTCCCCCCTTGCTTCTCGACTACTTTCCATTTCTCCCTGTATGTTTCTCTCTTTTTCATTTTTCGTTCTCTCTCTCTTTTATTCTTTTTTCTCCTTTCTCTTTATTTCTTTTTGTATCTTCCGCCTTTTTTATCTCTATTTCTCTTACTCTTTCTTTATTTGTATTTCTTCCTCCTTTCTCTCTTTTTATCCCGCTCTGTTTCTTTTACTCCTCGCTTTCTCTGTCTTTCTCTTCGTCTTTTTTTGTTTATCCTGTCTCTCATTTGTTTTTTCCTCTTTCTCTTTCATTTGTTCCTTCCTCCCACTCTCTTTCTTAATTTGTTTCTTCCACCTTTCCCTATCTTTTTGTTTCTTCCTTCTCTCTCTTTCTCTTTGTTTGTTTCCTTTGAAAGGGGGTCCATTCCCTTAGTTTCTCTTTCTGTTTGTTTCCCTCCTTTCCCCTATCTTTTGTTTCTTCCTCTCTCTCTCCCTCCTACCTTTATTTCTCTGTTTATTTCTTTCTCTTTGTTCCACCTTTTCCTCTCTCTCTCTTTTTCTCTCCCTCTCTCTTTCTTCTTTGTTCCACCTTTCTTTATCTATGTTCGACCTCTCTTTTCCTCTCTATTCCACCTTTCTCTCTGTTTATTTCTTTCTCTTTTTCTCTTTGTTCCCCCTTCATTTCTCTCTCTCTCTTTCTCTCTCTTTCTTTCTTTCTCTCTCTTTTTCTGTCTATTCCACCTTTCTCTCTGTTTATTTCTTTCTCTTTTTCTCTTTGTTCCCCCTTCATTTCTCTCTCTCTCTCTCTCTCTCTCTCTCTCTCTTTCTCTCTCTTTCTTTCTTTCTCTCTCTTTTTCTGTCTATTCCACCTTTCTCTCTGTTTATTTCTTTCTCTTTTTCTCTTTGTTCCCCCTTCATTTCTCTCTCTCTCTCTCTCTCTCTCTCTCTCTCTTTCTCTCTCTTTCTTTCTTTCTCTCTCTTTTTCTGTCTATTCCACCTTTCTCTCTGTTTATTTCTTTCTCTTTTTCTCTTTGTTCCCCCTTCATTTCTCTCTCTCTCTCTCTCTCTCTCTCTTTCTTTCTTTCTCTCTCTTTTTCTCTCTATTCCACCTTTCTCTCTGTTTATTTCTTTCTATTTCTTCCCCTTTTTTCTCTTTGTTCCACCTTCCTTTCTTTCTCTCTCTCTCTTTCTTTCTCTCTTTCTCTCTCTATTCCACCTTTCTCTCTATTTACTTCTTTCTCTTTGTTCCACCTTTCTCTCTCTCTTTCTCCTTTGTTCCACCTTTCTTTCTCTTTGTTCGACCTCTTTTTTTCTCTATCATTCTCTTTTTCTCTCTGTTTATTTCTTTTTCTTTCTTTCCCCTTTCTTTCTTTCTTTTTGTTTTTTCCCTTTTTTTTTCTCCGTTCCACCTTTCTCTTTCTCTCCGTTTCCTTCTGTCCTTCGCTTCTCTCGTGTTTTCATTCCTTTGTAGCCCCAACCCTTCTGTCATTTCTTGCGCCCATCATCCTTTGTCTATCCCCCCTCCTCTTTCTCTGTTTCCCTCGGATCCATTTCCGTTTCCCCTCAAATTCTCTTCATTGCGCATTTCGTCCGTAATTAATTTTAATTTTTCGTTTCGAACTTCGAGTAATAATTCCGCCTCCGCCGCCGCATTTCGTTCGCATGTTTTTGTGTCGTTTGTTTTTCGTTTTGTGGCGAGCGGAATGATTTCATTTTTGCGATGCAATTCGGCATCGGCCATCCCCGTAATCGCCGACTAACTGTAATTTGCCATTACAACCCTCCCCTCCCGGGTTACCGTTTACAATTAATCGCTCGCACTAAAACCGAACAGAAACGCTAATATGGGGGGGACACGGGCGAGTCGGAGGCGCATCTGTTTATTTATGAAGTGCGCTTTTGCAACGCGGATAATCTCTGCGGCCGCAGAAACAAATTGCGCGTCGGAATGGCGGGGGCAGAACGTGAAAAGCGCATTCCGAGCTCATTTCTGCCACAAATATGCGGGGCGCCCATTAGGGGTTTAAAACGCAAACGGTTATTTGTTATTCTTTCATTCTCTCCGATATTACTCACTTAATTACTTTCGGCGATACCTTTCGGCCCCGAACATTTCCCTTTCGTTTCTTCTTCCGGCGAATCCGTCAAAATATTCCCTTTTTCTGTTTCTCACCACGGGTCACGCGAACACAGAATAAGACAGACAGGAAGTGGCAGAGAGAGAGAAATATGCGCAAATATATATGGAAAGAGAGAGAGGGAAAGGAGTGAGAGAATGAGGGAGATTAAAAGATAGATGAAGAAACTAAACGGAATAGAATGAAAAATGAAATGGAAATAAATCTGAAAAAGGGAAGAAAGCAGGAAAATGAGAGAAAAGATGGAAATCGTGAGAGAAGGGCTGTGTCCAGAAAAATGGAAATGGTGATAGGAGAATTGTGGCAAGAAAGAAAAGAAAACACGAGAGAAGCGAAGGAGGGAAGGACACGGAGAGAGAGAAAGGTGAAACAATGATAAAGAAACAAAAATAAAAAGAGTAAGAGAGAGCAGAAAGAAACAAGAAGATACGGAAAGGGGGAGAAACAAACAGAAAGAAAAAGAGAGGAAAATTAGGAAAAAAAACAAAGAGAAAGAGAGAAAGGAGGAAAAAAGAGAGGAGGAATAAATAGAAAGAGAGAAGAAAGAAACAAAAAGATGGAGAAAGGACTGAAACAAAAAGAGAGTGAAATGAGGAAGAAATAAAAAGAAAGAGAGAAAGGAGAAGCAAACAAAGAGAAAGAGAAAAGAATAAAGAGAAAAAGATAGAAAGAAGGAATAAAAATATGGGGAAAGGAGGCAGCAACAAAAAGATGGAGAAAGGACTGAAACAAAAAGAAAGAGAGAAAGGACGAACAAATAAAAAGAGAGAGAGAAGGAATAAGGAGAACGAAGAAGCAAAAGTTTGAAGAAAGTATGAAGAAGGAAACAGAAAGAGAGGGAGACGAGGAAGAAACAAGAAAGAGATAGAAGGGAAGAAGAAATAAAAAGAAAGAAAGAGAGATAGAGAGGAGGAAGAAACAAAAAGATGAGAAAAAGGACCAAACAAAGAGAAAGAGAGGGAAATGAGGAAGAAATAAAAAAAAGAGAGAAAGGACGAACAAGTAAAAAGAAAGAGAGAGAGAAGGGAGAAAGAGAAAGACAAGGAAGAAACAAAAACATTGGGAAAGGAGGAAGAAAGAAAAAACAGAGAGAAAGACAGGAAGAGGAGGAAGAATAATGGTAAAAGAGCGGAAGAAAGACAGAAAGGAAGAAGAAATAAAAAGAAAGAGTGAGGAGAAAGAGAGAAAGGAGTGAGAAAATGAGGGCGATATAAAAAAGGGGGGATGGAATGAAAAATGAAGAGAAAAAGGATGATAGAAAGGGATAGAAAGATAAAGAGCAAAGGAAAGAGAACAAAGCAGAAAAGAGAAATGGTGAAATAGGAGAGAAAGAAAGAATATATTGCGTCTTCTTTCTCTCCAAAGTTTGATTTATAGTTAACAGAAATGAATTGAAGCCATTTATCAACACACGTGAGCTTGAAAACATCGTGTGCTGATGCAGACATCATTTAAATGGCAAGTCCCTCAACAACCCGATTTAGCACAGCTGGATCCATCCAACTGTTTACAAACAATGCTCGATACGTCCTTGCTCTAATGTAAACAAGATCCCCAGGTGTTCGTTCTTTGAATGGTTTCAGTTAGTCCTGACATTTGGAGCGCGTTGTTAACATTTCCATAATGGGTGCTTATTGAAATCGATAGATGGCAGACATGGATCTCACTGTGGACCTTCTAGTTGCAATGCAGCCGAGACAAGACGTCAATATGCAGAAAACTTCCTCAGCGGTCATGTGCCAAATAAGAAGACCTTCAGAAAGTTCATCGGAACCTTGCCCAAACTGGTTCATTTCAAAAACGGGTTTCGGATGGACACGAAGAGAGACAAGAAAGGAGAGGAATAAAGATGGATAGAGAGACAGACAAGAAAAGGGAGGAAGAAGAAAAGAATCACAGCGATTTCAAGATTCCATGGACAAGGACTGCTTCTTACGAGAGGATACATAAATAGGACATATTTACAGTACACTCGCAGGTAGATAAACAAAAGGACAGATGGAAAAAGAAGCTCCGTTTAATCCACCAGACAAATTGATGAGTTGGTACTGCAGTTTGACAAGCGGAATCTTTGGGTATGTCGCGATCAGTAGGCGGGCTGCCGACTAATGAGTCTTGACGTGTGCAGAGACTGCTTCGCCATGCAGTGGTAATCATTTCGATAAATTTCTGAAACTCAGTCACTTTTCTCCTGCCCACAGACTTCGCGGGAGGACACTGACGAGCGTTAAATTGAGCGAAACGGCAAAGATTTCTCCCTAATACAGAAGTTTCGGATTGCATTGTAATTCGAGCGTGTCTCCTTCGAAAACACCCCCGAAATGATGTCGCGCCGCAGTCCCGAAGTAGCCCAACTATTCGGCGTTGTCGGTCGTGATGACCCAGAACGCTAGAGTAACCTCCTCACGGCCTATTTGAGCAGCGCGAGATTAAATGCAAATGCATCTAAACAATAACTCGCTTTATGGCAGAGTTGAATTTAACAGGCGCGTTTCAAAGAAGCCACTTCACTTAACATTAATCAAAGGATGGCACGTCCGATTCTTCAACCTCCGCATCCCTGAACGCGCAGCGAGGAAACGCTTCTCACTACAACACACACGCTGTGATACGATTTAGTGACGCGTTGCCAAATAGCACGTGGACCGTGAGCCAACAATAACGTCGTGGTCATAAAGCCCACGAACACGACGCCATTTATAACTCTTCTGGAACAGGTGACCCCCGTTGCTGTTCAAACGCTGAATCCGGAGAATACGAATGAGAAATGCAATGCGAACAGAAAGAGAGAAATGTTAAAGAGAGAACGACTAGACAAAGGTCATTAGCGTAGTTCCTGGACGATTTATCTTTAATTATTGGGGAGCAGACCAACAAAAATAAATAGAAATGATTCAGTTCAAGTCCACCGTGGTACACCACGATGATACACAACTCTGTAAAATAAGCAGTGTGGTGTCGTTTGGTTGTTTCTAGACACTTTGCTACTGGGAAGCAGCGATCACCAGGAATGGTGGTTCCAGTACCCGTCCACACCAACAGGAGGCGGGTCACACATACTGTCTACCAATGAGATAGGACGAAAGATATCACTCCCTTACCAGGGATAAATGACTCCAGACGTTGTCGCAAAGAATCTCTTAGATCTGTACGTGGGACAAGGATGTCAACAGATGTTCAGCTCTTCTCTGGAACCACATGAACATCATGGATAAAGATGAATATCGTTCCATTGTCAAATACCTGTTTTTGCAAGGCAAATAGTCAAACACTTTCTAAAGAGGTGGGAATATCTGTCCATCGTATGAAGTTGTAAAACATTGGAGAAGACAGTTCAAACGCGGCGGGGAGAGCGTCCATGATGAGGAAGAAGGGGGCAGCCATTCACATTTCACTTTGCTCAATTTGAAGAAAATTGAACGCTTGATCCTCAATGACCTGTGGATAACAATTAAACAGATGGTTGCTGAGATTTGGATAAGCTATGGATCGGCGGAGAGCACAATTCACAATGATTTGAATATGAATAAGATTTCCGCACGATGGATTCCACGCTTGCTGACCTGTTTTCAGAAAGAAAATAGGCAGACCTGTTCTGTTGATTTGATCCTCACCTGTTTCATTCTCGATTGGTGATTTTGGAGGAGTCGTGGATACATTACTTTGATCCAGAAACAAAACAGAGGTCAAAAAATAGAAACATCCACCATCACCAACTCCCAAAAATGCCAGAGTGCAACCATCTGCAGGGAAGTCGTTTCTGTCAGTTTTCTGGGATGAGATGGGCATAATTTTCACAGTTTACTTGAGAAGGATACCACCATCCAAGCACATTATTACAGCAACTTACTGAAGCAATTAAAATAAGATGCGGAATTTAAGGAAAGCGAAGCGGACTGCTCAGCTAAGAGGTGCTGCTGCATCACGGCAACGCACCAGCCCACACTACTGTCGCAACCACTGATCTTGCTCCCAGAAGATAGGACTCTATCTTGCCACTTCGCCTTATTCACCTGACTTGGCACCTTTTGACTTTTTCCTCTTTCTGCAGTAGAAATCATTTTTGCGTGGAAAGCATTTTTCTTTTTTTTTTTTTTTTTGGCAAAGCAGAGGTGATTTCTACGACAAAAGCATCGTTTCAAGAAGAAAAACTGAGACAAAAAAAAACGGCAGAAGGAAGATGGAAGAAACGTGTCGCTTTCTGGTGGGGATCGCGTAGACAAGGAGTCAAATATTAACCTCTCCTGGGACAAGTAGAACACGGCCATGGAGGAAAACATTTTGACGTCCCCTGGTAGAAAGAGAGACGGAGAAAATTAAGATGCAATGAGAAACGAGCATATGATTGTGAAAAATTAAGAGAATAAGACAGGGAGGGAACAAAAAAAGACTCAGAGAAAAAGAAGAAGCAAGAACGAAGAAGAAAGTAAATGATAGGGAGATTAGGAAAAAAGATGAAACAAAAGTTTTAGAGTGAGAAAACAGATAAAGAGGAGAGTAAGAGTGGGAGACACTGAAATAGACAGAAAATAGGATAGATATAAAGACTGAATAATAGATGGTGAGTGAATGAGAAAGAAAATAAGAAAGAGCACATTTAAGCTGCAGAAATGGAGAGAAGGATAAAGGGAAATTGATGCGCTCTTATATTCCAGTAAGCCTTTTTAATCAGCCCGATAATCTCTTATCCTCGCTGCCAGCAAAACGAAGCTTTATTTTTACGTTATCCACTCTTCTTTGTGCTCATCACAAGAAAGATAAGAAAGAGGGGGCCCTCCCTTTTTTCTTCCTAACTGCATTAAGATGACATTAGGAATCGCAAAAAACTCTACACGTGTCTACTAATTTTCAGAGGAAAAACGTTGTATCGGGGAATTCATTATGCGAAGAGTATCGGCTCATCAGAAAGTCCCCCCCCCCCGCTTAAATATTCGTACATTTCTCGTCGGTCGCCATATTAAACGGCGCAAACCGTTGTCCATCCCGAACCCCCCCTCCACCCCACCCTGTTAATTCCCCCAACACATCGCGCGTCAACTGACAGCAACGATATTTTCATTCAAGTTCATTTTCTTTCCATTTCTAGCATTCGGCTTGTGTGACGTCATAGGCTCGTGTGACGTCATATCTTCGGACGAATTCGGATTTTTTTAATTCCACATTCGTTCACTTCTTCTGTTTCGACTTTTTATTCTCTCACAATATTTCCCCATCGATGAATTATTAATAATCGTGCGTCATTTCTCCGCTAAACTCTGTAATTTTTGACTTTTCCATCCATCATGTTCGAAGCGCCCTCTTAAAAATTCGTTTCGCATTAAAATCGTATTTAAATATATTTTCGTTCGCTTTTTCTGTTCGTTTTAAAGGAACGTTCTTGTGCAAATCCGTCCTTCCTCTTTTAATATCCGGAATCTATTAAACACGATGTACATTTTTACATCCGCTCTATTTTTATTTAATATTTACTCGTACGCAAACAACTGAGTAATAACTGATAACGAGTTTCCAAATACGTAAACACGCGGCATTTTATTTAATTTTTTTTTAAACGTAGCCTAAGCGCCATCTTGGATTGTTTGCTTCTTTCTAAAATTACACCGTAAAGAAGCTTTCTTAACTGCTGATCCCAAAACATTAAATAGTTATTAAAACTTATAATATTCTAGTACCGTGTATGGGTTGAAGGTTGGGTAGTTGGAGTAAAATATTCTATAATACTACGCGTTATAATTTTAAAGTTAAAACTTTAAAATTAAGGAATGTATGAGTTGAAGGTTGGGAAGTGGAAAAAAATATTCTACAGCATAATATACTGTACTGCTCAGTGGGACAGCCACATCTCCAGTACTCAGGATGCCGGGTCATCGTCTTTAGATGATTCTTTGAGATGGCAGGCCGTTGTACGACTTGAAGCCAGGCAGTAGCAGGCGGAGGTGGAAAGATTAATGTGTCTCGCAGTGTCTTCTCGGAACTATGAAGGCAGTTTCAGGAGACAAGAAGAGCTGGCCAAAATCGCACGAGGGCTACGTCAACTAGAACAGACCGTTGTCTGGTTCTAACAGCAAGACGGATCCCTACGATGTCCTATCATCAACTGTTTCTTCTAAGTCGCTGTGGTCACAGGTGAAGACATTTCCAACAGGACTGTGTTAAGAAGGCTCAATTCAAGTGGAATCTACGCAAAGAAGCCAATGGTTTGTACCCCATTAACCCCAAACCACCGCAAAGCTCGTGGAAACTGATACTATGAACAAACGACTTGGAGAACTAGTAAATGGAGTACAGTTCTGTTCTCTGGTGAATCCCATTTTAGCCTACGAACAGAGTCCAAACGTTATTTCATCTGGAGACAACGAGGAATGCGGTACCATCCCTCCAACATCACAGAAAAAAATGACACTTACGGTGGTGGCGGTGTTCTCTTGTAGGACGGAATAATGATCAACGGCTGCACCCTCTTCATGTTTTTGATAGGGGTACCGAGAACAGATCCTACCAACCTTATGTGCAACTTTTGGGGTTGGCCCAGATGTTCTTTACATGCACGACAACGCCACTAACTACACAAAGAGCTCAAGTGGTGGAACCCGAAGATATCCAAGAAAATATTCGCTTCATCGCAAGGTGCACGAGTTCCACCACATTTTCTACGTATTCTGTTAATTTTGTCAAGCAGTGTACTATGAGTTATAGTATTCAAATTAAAATTTGCACTGCTCAAGGCAAATGAGATGATTCAAGTTCTGAAACAAAAATTGGTATCGTTTTTTATTTTGATATCTTTTTTGATTTGAAGAGAACAATATTAAAAATTGATATTTTGATAAAATGTGATATCAAATTTTGATATCGTCTTAGGGACAATATAAAACAATGTTTGATATTGTGCCTAATCAATACTTGATGACATATCGATCCCCATGCGCCCCAGTACTGATTGGGAACCATCAGTAGAGGTAGGCAATAAGGGACATAATAAATATTCGCTATTATTATAAGTGGAGAATCTGGGATATAATTCATTTTATCCAAATCTGCTTGCAGAACAGAGAAGCGACAAGGGAGGGTGATCATCCTGGAATTACAGGGAACAAAAAGTAGGCTCAAAAGGGAGTTCGTTTCGCCAAGAAAGGCGAGAGGACGCTAGCTAAAGCGTCAGCTGTCAGTTTTGCCATTACAAAGCAATTTACACTCTCTTTTTGGGTAGGTTAACTTCGCATTATATCTTAGCCGAGTCTAGAAGACACGATGGAAGAAGATGACGGCATAAGACGTTGGGTCAGTAGAAAGGTCAGGGGGATAAGTGCCTAATTTTGGCTTCCACGTCGGTGGTCACAGCGGAAGAGTCCACGCGATAAAGCAGCCATGATTAAAGGTCGCTTAAGTACTCGTGGCCGAGGGGAGCACTAATGGGATCTTTGTTATCCATTTTGGCAACCGTGGTTGGACGAGGCTGCCGGGATGATGCTGTTAATGCAAAGAGGGGGGGATTGAACCACTGGGTGGTGGTGGCTGGAACGTGAGAGGGATAAAGCATTTTACTCATTCGCAGAGATCGTCGTACTTGAAAACGGACAGGGTGGAAGCGGTCATAAATAATGCAACGTAGCTGCGGTCTTCAGTCGAGATTTGCTGCTGAACCACTCGAAGCCCGACAAGAGGAAGAAGAGCGAAAGAACACGTTTTTAATATTTATCCGGACGGCCATGAAACGCGTGTTTTCTTTTTGGGTTATTGGAGTGGACAGACTTGTGCGGCTTTAATCACCGCTGTTACATCTTCTGACACATTGGTTGTCATCCTCGTGCTTGGCGAGCTGCCAGAAAAAATTAGCGACCCTCGCCCGACTAACAGACCCGAACTACCATCGTAAACTGTGCATAACACAATTTGGAAAGGTCATTGCCACATCTCTCTCTCTCTCTCTCTCTCTCTCTCTCTCTCTCTCTCTCTCTCTCTCTCTCAAGTCGTCTTCCGTTTTTTATTCACTCTTTCTTTTCATTTATGTATTTAATTTAATTTTTTTCTTCTCTTCAATTCCAATTTAAACAATTGCATTCACTATTGTACCTCCTGTACACTGCCTGGACACTTTATTAGTACCACGAAGGTTTTGTGCAAAAATATATACATTGAAAAGTAAATTGGTGTGTGAAGTGTACAAAAGAACTCTATAAAGCCGTTTGACTAATACCCAAATCAGTTCATCAGATGGAGAATAGGATCAGATGGGGAATAGAATCTCACAGACTTCCAAAGAAGTCATGATTGTTGGTGCACGTTTAGCAGGTTCTTCAGCATGGGATGGTTGCACTTGTCGAGTATCCGAAGACTAGTGTCACTTGAGTGTTTAGTGAATGGAAAAATGCTCGGATCTCTGATACCAACCGAAAAATGCAGTTGAATTGATGCCAGAAACGCAAGAGGATTCAGGAGGACTAAAGGCAAGTTATGTGGTCCACCTGCTTTGTAGAAGTATTACGAAATTAAGTTTTCAAACAAATCCTTACTTTGATCTATACCTTAAATGGATCAAAGGATATTTTGATAGTTTGATCTTTGATATACTCTGATACTTTAAAAGGATACTTTAATCTTTACCTTGATCCTTACTTTGAATCCTTATTTTGATCCATACCTTGAATCCTTATTTTGATCCATACCTTGAATCCTTACTTTCATCCTTACCTTGATTCTTACTTTGATCTATACTTTGAATGGATCAAAGGATACTTTGATCCTTACCTTGATCATTACTTTGAATCCTTATTTTGATCCATACTTTGAATCCTTACCTTGATTCAACTTTGATCTATACTTTGAATGGATCAAAGGATACTTTGATCTTTGATCTACTTTGATACTTTAAAAGAATACTTTGATCCTTACCTTGAATTCCTCCTTTGATCCTTACCAGGATGTCTTGCAATAATAATTTAAATAATACTTTGCAATAATAATAACTTTAAATAGTTACATACGCTCGCAAGGAGACTGGAGTATATTTATAGGAAATTCCAAATGGACATACAGCTTAAAGGGGCCCCGCCTCTCTCTTTCATCTCATTCTCTATTCACCTATGTCTTCTTTCTTATGTCGCACTTGTGAAAAAACTCATTGAAAACATCGGAGAAATTCTAGCAGTTGCTCTTGACATTTCAAAGCCAATTGGGTGGTCAGTCTGCATGTCAAGGTGGATGGCTATTTATCCCCAAACCTTTCAGCCGAAGTTATATTACCCCGAGGCTCTGTCCCCTTCACCTGACTGTTTTCTTCTGCGCAGCTGTACGATTTTTCTTTTCCATTACCCGCAAATTCGGGGACGAACCCCCCCCCCCAGATTATTTTAATTCCTGTATATTTTAAAAAATCTTTTATTTGATTTTACAGAGCGTGATAAAATTTCAGTAACTTTGCATAAGTGTATTTAAGTATAAAACGAAAAGAAAGTTCCCCAAAAGTTGTTTTTATATATTCATTAATTTTTAATATTATTTATTTATTCATTCATTCATTTATTTCACGCACAACCGTGTAAACGGTGTGTACAGAGGTAACTACGCCAACAGAGCACATAATGCTATCGAATACGAAGCGAGATATTTTTAGAGAGGTGACAGAAGGCAGTTTCATTGTGACAGCAATAATGTTTGAAGAGCAGTATAACGTTTCTTATTAGCAACTTCTAATTTATCGCAAATATCAAACCCTTCCTCCTACCACGGAATATTATTCCTTCATCTGGGAAGGTGCCCTCCCAAGAGGGTTGTCTTCCCCCCACATAATCTGTTCTCGTTCATTTGTTGGGTAAACTCTCCAGAGATCATCATAAGCAACACCGAAAATCCTCTTTTCAGTCTTGCAAATATCGGAGTCAGTCCAAACAGATCGTGAGCGCACTATAAAAGAAAGAAAGTTTATAAATCAAATAATCGTCGATGTGGTTTGACCGACGTTAGGCGCAGCGTGTACGATCGATTTGCCTTTCTTTCTTTTCGCCGTTTGGCGTCCGCAACACACTTTTCATCGCATCGTTGTCAGCCCCACTTGTTTCTTCCTGCTGCAGGAAGTTGTGTCTGTCGTGGCAAACTTCACTTTAATCCGAGCTGCGCTTCGAGGCACGCGCGCACACACCGAAGCATAACGGGAAGAAGTGAGAATGTCTCGCGGACACACACACACACACGCAAACTGTACACACACGCACGCACGCACACACATCTGGCTTCGTATTCCCGATTTGCTTCCACGCGAAGATGGATTCCTCGAAGACCTCTAGATGGCGTTCCAGATCCGGGCATCGCACCTGTACGCACGCCTTTTTGTGCCGCTGTTCCATCAATGTTCGCGCGTGGACGTGTGACTATTTGCCACCTTCTTTGTTATTTAGCGTTTGTTGCATGAACTCATCCCTCGCGCCCGTTCTCTGTCTTCCGAATGACACGTGCCACTTTTCCTCCAGCCGCTCCTTTTCTTTAAAAGTTTCACCCTCCACCCATTCTTCATCCCTTTTTAGTCAGACACAGCCAACCCCACTCCATCACCCAAAGCACAATGCAAAATATTTATAGTTCCATTTTATTTTCGCCCACCGAATTGTGTGGAAGGAAATTCGAGCGATCACTCCTAGGAGGTGCAGACGTCTTCCAGTAGATGGCACCACTACGATAATTAGTTCCACTGGATAAAGGTTCGTTTGAAATAAACGAAGTTTAGTATTAAACATTTCCCGGCATAGAACTCCCCCTTTGGCATTATAGTTGCAGAGAAACAGATCAGGGCTGTAGGGTGTATGTTGCAGCACTTCCACCTTGTATTACTGTAGTCGAGTCTCTAAGGCCTGAAAAAATTAGGGACAATACTGCAGGACGTCACAGTTATGACGTCATAGTGTACACCTGTCTCTGAAGGGTCGTTGTTTTGTTAGAAGTTTGCCTACATAATAACTCTCGACACTGTGGTTCCATTTCAGAGCACAGTTCTGATTTATGCTAAGCGTCCAAGTTGGAAAATGGCATCTCTTTGCATTGTTCATCATGTGGGGACATCTTTCACCAACTCTTGAAGGAGATAATGAAGTGCGCGATGAAATTATTTGTGCCTCCTCCACACTCTTTGGCTTTTCTGAGACAATGAGAAGGAAAGGCGCCTTATTTATGTGCAGTTTTAAATTTACGTCATGCATTTATGTAAAACTGCGCATAAATAAGATTGCCTTTCCTCCTCCTCACAACGCCATGTCGAGTTTATTTAATTTTCAGCGACAGATAAATAAATATTTTTATCTATTTTAAGTTTTGATATGTCGAAGACAGCTTCGGGGGAAAACATACTTGTTAGATAAAACGAAAGTTAATTTTTGTGTATGCCTCATAGCCTTAGTTGCCTAGCAAAAGAAACAAAGGGAAGACTACGGAGTAGTATGTACCATATATAGATGAGAGATTTATAAAATCAACGAACATACGGGCATTTGTGTGCGGCGTAGTGCGTGCTCGAACTTGCGATGTACAGATGGAGCTGTTTCTTGAAGGTTAATGTTAATTGGAGGTCAAAGCATTGCTCTTTTTCGTTAATTAATCGAAATATTATAGAGAAAAATAAAAGGAGTGGTGCGCATATTTGGCCTTCAGAGCAAACTTAAGTTTCAGTGAGTGAAGAGGGAGAATAAGGACACGCCAGAGAGAGAGAGAGAGAGAGAGAGAGAGAGAGAGAGAGAGAGAGCGAGCCTTGGGTGGTATAGCAGAGGGGAAAGAGATGATTTATAGGCGGGTTGTGAGAATCAATTGCAGACGTCTGTGATTATTATGAGAGTGGAGCAAGGCTGCTGCCTGTTCCTTCATCATTTTTACAGGGGGTGTTTAATTAAGTAGAAATGGCTTAGTCATCCTATCTCTCTCTCTCTCTCTCTCCCTCCGAGTTTTTCTAAACCTATTAGTGTCGTGTGTCGATGGAATTATATCTTTCGAAGCGGATTTGTGCTGCACTTGCAGCCTGCCACGTACTTGGTGTAGCCGTGTGCAAAACAGGCATCAATCACCATTGTGCATGCCTCTCTCGCGCACACTCGCTGTGCTTGTCTGCATTTTCTATATCATTCCTCTTCCCCCCCACATCAATGGCATCATCTGTTTCATTCTCTTCCAACATCTTTTTCTTTTTCTACACGAATTATTTCTCTTTCCTTTCCTCCTTATTTTACTTCTGCTTTCTCTTCTACTATACTAATATATCTCAAGTCTGCCCCTTTCTCTGTTCTGTCTCATGCACCCCTGGTTTTCTCTATTCTTCTACCTTTCCTCTCATTCTTTTTTCTATTTTTTTTTATTTTCCACTACCTCTAATACAATTTTTTTCAGTCGGTCTAAAATTTCCTTGATTTTTCGTGTCAAATTTCATTCACATTCTCCACCACTGGCTGTCAATTTTAAACACATCCTCCTTTGCTTTCTCACTCCCTTTCCATTCTCTTTTCAGTCAAATGCTTTTATTTTCTCATTTCTCTCTCCTTTTGTTCACCTGTGCCTCCTTTTCTTCTCTTTTCCATTCCCTTATATCATGCTTTATTCTCTTTTACATTCATTTGTCTTTTTTTTTTCTCTTTCATTCCTCTTCCCTCTCCACTGTTCTCCTTTCATCCATCCTCTCTCTCTCTCTCTCTCTCTCTCTCTCTCTCTCTCTCTCTCTCTCTCTCTCTCTCTCTCTCTCTCCTTTCTTCTCTTCCCATCCATTTCTGTCTGTCTCCGATTTCTCCTTTCAATCCCCTCTCTCCTTTACTCTCTTTCCATCCCCTTCCGTCCCTCTCCGTTTTCTCCTTTCATCACCTACCTACCCGTCTCTCCTTTCAGTCCCCTTCTGTCTCTCCTTTGCTCTCTTTTCATCTCCTTCTATCTCTCCTTTCTTCTTCTTTCATCATCTTCTCTCTCTCTCTCTCTCTCTCTCTCTCTCTCTCTCTCCTTTGTTGTCTTTCATTACCTCTTTCTACTTTGTTGTCCTTTCAGCCCCTCTATCTTTCTCTCCTTTGTTCTCTCTCCATCCCTTCTATCTCTCTTTTTTCCTCCTTTTATCTCCTGCCTATCTCTTCGTTGTTCTTCTTTCACTCCCCTTCTATCTCTGTCACTCCTTTGTTGTCTTTTTTTCATCTCTCTCTCTCTCTCTCTCTCTCTCTCTCTCTCTCTCTCTCTCTCTCTCTCTCTCTCTCTCTCTCTCTCTCTCTCCCTTCATTATCCTTTCATCCATTTTATCTCGCTGTTCTTTTTTCTTCTTCTTTCAACCTCATATATCTCTCTCTCCTTTGTTCTCCTTTCATCCTCTTCTGTGTCTCGCTTTCGTGTATTCTCCTTTCATCCTCTTCTATCTCTCTTTCTCCTTTGTTCTCCTTTCATGCTCTTCTGTCTGTCTCTCTCTCGTGTATTCTCCTTCGTCCTCTTCTGTATCTCTCTCTCGTGTATTCTCTTTTCATCCTCTTCTGTCTCTCCTGTGTTTTCCTTTCATCCTCTTCTGTCTCTCCTGTGTTTTCCTTTCATCCTCTTCTCTCTCTCTCTCTCTCTCTCTCTCTCTCTCTCTCTCTCTCTCTCTCTCTCTCTCTCTCTCTCACTTTCTCCTGTGTTCTCCTTTTATCCCCTCCTTTTCGCTCCTTTGATGTCCTTTCATCCCCTTTTATCCCGCTGTTCTTTTTTCTGATTTCATCCCTGTTATCTCTTTTTCCATTGTTCTCTCATCCTCTTTTATCTCTCTCTCTTTTTTGTTCTCCTCTGCTCTTTCATTCCCTTCTCTCTCTTTTGTTCTCTTTCATCTTCATCTATCTCTCTCCTTTCTGCTCCTTTCATCCTCATCTATCTTCCTTTCATCATCCTCTCTCCTTTGTTCTCCTTTCATCCCCTCTCCTTTATTTCCATTTCATCCTCTTCTGTCTCCTTTATTCCCCTTCTGTGTCCCTCCTGTTTTCCTTTCATCCTCTTCTCTCTCTCTCTCTCTCTCTCTCTCTCTCTCTCTCTCTCTCTCTCTCTCTCCTGTCTTCTCCTTTTATCCCCTCCTATCTCGCTGCTTTTTTTCCTTCAGTTGCTCTCCTTCTGCGTTTTCCATTCTCTTCCTTCTTCATTTGTTTCTATCTTCTCTCTATCATATTTTCTTTTTATGATACCTGATTTCAAACGGCTCTCGTAACAATCTATATCTTCCATTCATTTTTTATCTGGTTCTCATTCTGCTTCTCATTTTCATTCTTGCAATCCTTTGTCTCTTATTTCTTTTTCTATAATCTTCAATAATGATAATTATTCATCTTACATTCTCTTTCTCTCTCTTTATTTGTCTCTCTCTCTATATATATATATATATATGATCTCTTAGTTAATTATCCCGTCCATTTCCATTTCTTATGCATGTTTTATCACTGCCTCCTCAATCCATCCATCCATCCACCTCTCCTAATCGCTAATCGTTTTCAGTGATACACGTTTTGGTCTTTCTTAATTACCTTATCGCCCAGATATCCATCATTTAATTATGCTGCCAAGATAGCTATTAAGATTTAATGTGGAAGAACAGAATTCATTTTGCTCTTTTAGCTGGCTCCGTATTTCAACTCATCCCTTTTCCACGCATCTTTACAGCTGTGGAAGATCAGTCTCAATTTATTCCTAGAAACAGAGAGAGAGAGAGAGAGAGAGAGAGAGAAAGAGAGAGAGAGAGAGAGAGAGAGAGAGAGAGAGAGAGAGAGAGAGACACAGAGAGAGAGAGAGAGTGAAAGCCAATAGAAATACACGCGAATTTTTCGTATCATTTGATAACGCAGCAAAATATCCTCAGAGGATCGCAGAGGAGGTGGATTCAACTGAGTTGAAAAAACTCGTCCCAAAATTGTGTCCAATGGAACAAACAATTCTTCGACTGATATTTTCACTGATTTTTTTTCCCTCTTCAGCTTCTTCCACGTTGTCAGTTGTCTCAGCTGATGCGAATTGACTTTTTAGGACAAATATTTTATCGATTTCCATCTCAAAACGACTCTCTCTTTGGGTAGATTCACCAGAAAAATCCGCTGATAGATTGAGCGAAAAATAAACGAGTTTTTCATCCACCATAAAACATAATCTCATTCGCGAATTCCCTTGAAACATAAAAAAAAAAACCACCAGAGGTCAGCACCGTCTACATCTTTTGCATATCTCGTTTTAACTACACGATCTGGCAATACAATATTTATAAACAAGTCTGCGTTTGAAGTTCACGGAGATAAAACCATGAAGGGTTGACAGAGGGGAGGGAGGGAGGGATGGGTTTGTCTGCGATCTGCGAAAGCCTCGCCAGGTGAAGCGTATAAAAAGAGAAATTTAATTCCGTGTTAATATTTTAATTTTCTCTTCTTCAAAAATGCGTCCATTTTTTTTTATGGGCTGGTCGTTAATGTTTTTCTAAAGAAAAGAATTCGCTTATTTTTTTGGAAAGCCTCTGTACTAACCTCATTATGACTTTGATTAATTATCATATGTCCACTATTTTTATTTATTTTTTTTTTTAGGAAGACAAATGCGGCTGAGAAATTATTAAAAGGCAGATATTTTGGATGGAAGATTTGAAAAAGAGTGATCTACCTGTAAAATCGATTAAACATCCGGGGAAGGTGTTAAACGAATTACCCGCTGCTAAAAATTAATGAAATGTGTACCATTTTATGGTAAAAACTTACTTAGGGTGCAAACAGCAATACCGACTGCGGATATCCAGCGTTTCATGCTGCCAAAAGAGATGCCGCGGATGGAATCGATTTTTTTTCCCACTCGTTTCATTTGATGCTTTGCAAATGGATCACATGACGTCACCATATTTTGTTTATCTCATTAACCCGCTCTTATTTCACAACTGCCGATTTAATTAGTCTTCTGTGAGAGTTTTTTGATCTTATTACATCGGCGAATACTCTTCTGCATGCTTCAATCTTGCCTTTTTTTACCTAAGTTGATGATAACATTAAATGCGCATGCGCGCTGTTTTTTTTTTTTTTTTTTTTAAACTTTTACTGAAATTGCCAAAACTAAAAATTGAAGTAATGCATTTGCAAATAGAAATTAAATTCACTTTTAGAATAAGATTTTAGTATATATGAACTACGCATGCGTATAACAAAAGAAGAAAAATTGCGCTTGTATCGAGCACGCGCGGTTACGAAATAACAATTGAATGTAACGAAAATGCGAGACGAAATTGTTCACAAATACTTGTATTGTTGCATTCATACTGCCTGCAGGAAGTATGATTGTGACGTCATACTGTTTAATAAATGGCTACAATCAAATGGGTAATTAAGCTATTTAAATGCGCATGCGCTGTTTTTTTTTTTTTTTTTTTTTTAGTTTTACTGAAATGGCCAAATCTAAATATTGAAATAAGACATTTACAAACAGAAAATATTTCAAATTCACTTTCAGAATAAGACGATCTTACTATGCGTGAACTACGCATGCGTACAGCGGTTTTATTTGAAATATCTTTTGCGTTTATTTTAGGTATTTTGATTTGTATAGATTGATTAAGAAATAACAAGGGAGTGTAACGAAAATGCGAGACGAAATTGCTGACAACTATTTGTATTGTTGCGTTTGACGTCATGCTGTTTAACAAATGCTACAATCAAATAGGTAATTAGGCTATTTAAATGCGCATGCACTGTTTTTTTTATCAGAACTAAAAATTTAAATAACTTATTTGCAAATAGAAATGAAATTCACTTTTTAGAATAAGACGATCTTACTATACATGAACTACGCATGCGTATAACAAAAGAAAAAAAAAAAATGGTGCGTGTTCCGAGCACGCGCGCTAGACGGTTTTACGTGAAACATCCTTTGCGTTTCTTTTAGCTATTTTGATTTGTATATATTGATTACGAGATAACAATGGAATGTAACGAAAATGAGAGACGAAATTGTTGGCAAATATTTGTATTGTTACATTCTGCAGGATGTATGATTGTGACGTCATGCTGTTTAACAAATGGCTATAATCAAATGAGTATTTAGGCTATTGACTTGGATCTTGCACGTCTGGCGGAAGCCACGAATGACGTCACTTCCATTATGCGTTTTTCGTGGCCGATTAGATTTATTCGGTTGTAGATGCCCCCTCCCAAGGATGTTTCACGTCAATAGTTATCCACAGTTACATTCATATTGTTAATACTGAAAGAATTATAAATAAGTGATCGTGTGGACTTCAAAAAGGGACGGATATTTTGTGCACCATCTCCGTTATTACCAATCGGGAAATTTCCCGTATTCATCTGTGCAATAATCCGTTGAAAGGGAGAATGTAGGAGCAATCATAACTGGTGACATCAGCCCTAAAAGTTTCTTAGAATCCCAAGACGATCTTTCTTTCATTTTTTCGTGTATTTCCAGAAAGTTTTGTGCTGAGCGAACGAAAACTCAATTCACGCACGTTCTCCGCCAACAAGCCGGTCGGACAGGAGAACGCTGAAATGCCTTACGGCACAAGGAACGCCGTAACAGCCAGTCTGTACCACGGAGCGCAACGCGCAGACTCCAATAGAGACACGCGTGGGCCCATCGCAGGGCGGTCTTGGCATTCGTCAAGTAACCACTGGCAAAACGGGCAGAACGTGCGAGGCGATGTCCCACGGCATGTACGGTTCGCAAAAGGGATGATTTGAAGTTGTTGCTACGCAACCAAAACGCCGGGAGAAGAAAAAAAATAAAGAAAAAGATAGAAAGAGAGTAGAAAGCGGGAAAAAAAATAATAATAAAGAAAAGTGTGGTTTCATCGTTCGTTTGGCGTTGCTATAGAGATTGTTTTTCTCATTTTTACGGTGTTTGAGGTGTCGGGAGCTAACGGAGGTCATAAGGTTATGTGGAGTTGCGTGCGTCGGCGAAATACCTTCTACGAACGCTTGTCCGTGCAGGTGTTCGGGTGATAGCTGCCGCGATTTTTTGGTGCGTCGTTCCGTGGAAGAGAACTGGTTCGTCGCTGGCCATGACCCCGAGCGGCCGGAAACGGACAGGGTGGTCGGTTGCTGTCCTTCGATTGGCGATCGTGGCTGTAGGCTGCTTGGAGCTGTCACACGGTAAGTACCGCTTTCGTCTTCTGCTTTTGCCTTTAGTGCAGACGAGCTACACACCCGGACTGCTCGTCTGCTTCTATCGAAACGAATTAAAGCTTTAATTAATTCCCCGAGCAACAGATGCGTTCCTTTTATTCCATCGTGTTTCGGAATTACGAAGTGGAAATCGTGGCCTTCGTCAGAGCGGTTGTTTCTGTGTCAGGAGTGGGGAAGGGGGGTGTTCGGAACAGAAATCAGAAGCCAAAAAACGAGGGGATGGTGACGATCTCTGAAATACGAACGCAAATTGGGGAGAGCCGATTTTTGAGCGTGTAAAGCGGAGCCGACTGATATTTAAAACGTATCAAATATTTAAGGGGGAACGAGACGAACTGGCGTTGGTTGCCATGGTTACCGGGAGCATTGTCGAACCTCGGTCGGAAATCATTTCGCGCGCGCCTTTATAATGAATGCGGCACAGCCCCCGAGTGATATCCAATTCTGCAGCGCCCTAAATAGGTGTACTTCTCTCTCTTTCTCTCTCTCTCTCTCTCCTTCTGCGCGGCTTAACCCGTTAAACACGCTCCGGAACGCAAACAAATCACGATTTTATCCGTTCGTCTAATTAATGATTGAACGCTGTACCTGGGCGACTAATCCAGATTAACAGGCGGCGCGTTCAGTTCGATTCGCATCTGCAATCACACACCGGTCCTGAGAGAGAGAAAGAGAGAGAGAGAGATGAGGACGAGGCCCCTCGAATAACAGCACCCCCGAGAAAGGCGCTCGTAGGAGACATTTTAACGACTCATCGGGAGCGGCGAGCACCGGGTCGTCTTCTTGGGTGGTGCAAATGAGGAACATCACCCCAAGGTGCACGCACAACGGCCGTGTCATTGAAGCAGTGCATCATGGGAAAGAAGAGCAAATATCGAAAGAAACTGCATTAATTCGCTGTAAATGCACGCAGTTGGTTGCATTTGACGTTAGCCCACAACACCACCTGTGTGTGCGTGTGTGTTCTTCGCTCTCTCTCTCTCTCTCTCTCTCACTCACAACCACACACCCACCGACACCCACACCCACACCCACACCCACGCCCGCTGAATGTATCTCCTGCTCTGTTTTTTCACCGTCCCAATGTACTTTATCTTTCTCTTCCCCCTCTCTCTTTCGCTATATATATCTCCTGCTCTCTTTTCCTCCTAACCTATCTGTTTCTCACTCTTTCAATCTATTTTTCCTATACAGTATATCTATTTTAATATGTGGTCTATACATATCTATTTGTTCCTTTTTTCTTTCTGTCTCTTTCCTTCTCAGTATCTTTCTTCTATCTCTCTTTGTCCTCCTCTTTCCCCCCTCCCTCTTAGTCAGTGTAGCTCCTGCTCAGTTTTCTTCACCTATCTGTTTCTTACTGTTTCAATGTATCCTATTTATAACCTGTCTGTACATTTTTCTTTTTCTCTCTCTTTCCTTCTGCATATCTCTTTCCCTTCTCTCCTCTATCGCCCCACTTTATTTCTCCTCTTCTCTTAATACATCCCCTGCTTTATTTCTCTTCACCTATCTGTACCTCACTGTTCCAACGTATTTTTCGCTCAGTTATTTATAATATTTGATCTACAAATCTCTCTTTGTTTCTCTTTCCCTTTCTGTTTCTTTTTCCCTTTCTGTCTCTCTTTCGCCTTCCCATCCTCGTGAGTAACACAGTTGGTAGGATCGCCGTCCTCACCACACAGGGTGGAAAACACCTCGGTTCGAGTCCGGCAGGTGACGTGGAAATGTTAATGGGCCTTTTTACAACGTAGCTGAGTTAATCGGTCTTAGGCGAGGGTAGCGTGGTTTTTTCACTCGGAAACTCGGGTTTTTCATCCAGAAAACAAAATCTACATACAGAACACACGCAATTTACAGACAATATACACTGAGCAATATGGCCTTAGTCGCCGATGCTCCTAAAAACAACAACATCCCCCCCTCCCCTTCCATCTCTCTTTCTCCATCCCTCCATTTTATTTCTCCTCATCTCTCTATCATCTGTTTCTTACCTACGCCGTCTCGGTCTGTATCTCTTCCCCTCTTTTCGTGCTATCAGTATGCCTTTCTCTACCTATTCATCTCTCACCCCACCTCTCTTTCTCTCTCTCTGTTTGTCTTTCCATCCTCTTCCTCCTCAACATCCTCCTTTATCTTAACCCTGTAATAAGAATACTTCTGTGCCGTGTGATGAGGTAATACTCGGTCTACTCTTCCTCCCCATACTTCTTTATTGATTGATTCTGTCCGTTTTATTTATTTCTTCTTTTCTTTTCTGTGCCCCGGGGTTGTTAACAGCTGTTGTTTTTCTGGAAATCGACGTTTGTTATAAGAGAGCATTCTTCGGTTGGTTTATCCATGGTAACTCATTCTTCGACTACTTTAGCGTGTTAGGCACGGTGTCAGTTGGCCATTTTACAAATTTTTCAACTGGAAGGCCAGGTCAGAGTGCTTAAGGGACACGAAATGCCTTATAATTTCAACACCCAGTGTACTGGCGATACGTTTAGAATATGTAATCCACTTAAACCGGATATTAGCACAATACAGCATGTCTTGCGGAAGCGGAAGTTGGTTTTAAAAACTGCCAACAGTGAAATACCACATTGTAGTTCATCATGCTAATGGTGCTCATCATCAACCTCCGATTAGTGTTTGGAATAGCAATTTCTGATAAAAGAGATCACCCAACCAGTGTTCCTTTTCTTTTATCTCCCATCCTGTGTTCAGTCTCTCTCTCTAGCACTATAACTTTTTTCATGTGAACCTTTATTTCTTTCATTGAGCTCCACCCATCTGCGCTAATGTGGAACCAAACTGCTATGAATCCTTGTTTATCCCATAGACCACCCTCTAATACTTCTAACAGTGAAAGTCATAGGGAGCAATATATTTGGGCTTTAGTCGCTTCAAGTGAATATACCCTCAGGGCTTTTGCGAGATGGTCGGTAGAGTTCAAAAGAGGACTGGAGACAACTGAGGATGATTCAAACTCTGGCCGACCATCTGAATCATTCAAAAGTACTTAAGATTTCTTGAAGAAGCATTTTAACGATAATACGACAGTATTTGGGAGTGACTAAAGTTGGTGAAAGGTGGATTCACAGAAATCTTTCCGCTCAAGTCAGAAGTTGGAGTCACCAGAAGAGAATTTAAAATTATTTCTTGCTGTTCCAGATAGATTTTCATCCCGTTTGGTTACTGGCAATGAAACTTAGCTTACATCCTAATGACCCTAAAGCATGCAGTGGAAGCACAAGGGATCTCTAACCCCGAAAAAGTTTAACCTAACCATCAGCTGGAAAAGTGTTGGCTTCAATGTTTCTGGGACACAAAAGGATTGTTGTTAATTAATTCCCTTTCCCCTAAATCCACATTAACAGAGGAATATTACGATAGACCCAAGTGACTATTATTTGTCAGGGAACTTCAAGTGTCATCTTCATGTAACTCATCTTTAAATCACCAGTCTTTTATACTCCATTCTCAAAACTTTCTGATGCCCAAATATATCGTGCGTGAACCAACCATTCCTTCCAGAGTCTCGATAAATGTTGAAGGATAGTGTATTTGTTTGTCTCTCTTCAACTTTGCGATCACCACAAACCGAATCGTTCCACCAGAAAACTATTAAAAGAGCCATCAGGGGACATTCCAACCGTCCATTAAGCATCCACGGGTCTTAAACAATAAATACTCCGCAATCGCCATATTAGCTTGCCGCTCCTGAAGACGGATGACTCTATTTATGCGCATCTCGGAGACTTACATATCGATAAGAAGCTACCATGACATCGCACCGCTCACAAAAGAAAACTGATTCTTCCGCAAACCTCCCGAGTTCGCTTGCGTGTGAAGAGGAAGTTAATACACACAACGAACAGTTAAATTTAAAGCAGAACTGTAGCCGTGACTGGAAGTAATTGCTCTCTGACATCAAACGCAGAGGGGGGGTGCGTTGTTCATCAAGTACGATGGATAAAACATTAAAGTTCTTTTGTTAGTTGCCACGATTTCCTTCTTGATGCATTTTGCAATCTCTTAGCTCTCCAACATGTTTAAAGTCTTTTATTTACGTTTAGTTTTCCACAGAATAACGAAATAAATACGTAGAGCACCCCTCCTATCCTCCACCCCTCATCTATTGTGATATATTCCGTTAGACTTTAAAATTACACCAATTCCAGGACAGGATTTTTAGATAATTATTCATATCCTTTCAATATTTTCCGACCTTTGAAGCCAGATGGCAGCACTCGTTATTTGTTTATTCTATAAATTATTCATAATGCTTTCGGTGTGCTGGGTTTTTATTTTGTTTATTTGTTTGTTTTTTTCGATGCATTAGAAATGTTTAAGATGCTGCACTAAAGAAAATACGTTTATCTTCAGATAATCGAAGAGTTGCGCCATGATAGGATTAGAATATTGAATTTATTGTAGGAGAAAGTCAGCGGTTGTGTATAGGAGTCGTTATAATTTAATGCAGTTAGAATAATGCTAATGCACTCATCCATCTTTTCTCAAGAAAAAAATAGGAGACGTTAGGTCTCTTTGTGCACGTTTTAGAGCCTCCCTCTCTCTCTCTATTGGAATGAAAAAATTAAGCTGGATGTCACTGTAACTGAGTTTAGCTAAACTCGATGCATTAAGGTGTTCTATTTCTCCTCTGCAAAGACATGACCGGGCAAAGGTCAAGCATCTTGACCTCTCTTTCTTTTCTTATCCAATTTCCGTTGCTTTGGACTTTTACCCTAGCTGTTCTTCAAACTATGGAAACAAAGAGGTCACGCACCCTCCTGGCAACTTGATCAACCATCGTTCAGAGAAATATTCGTACTTGAATACCATAAACAGCCTACGCAATTATTAGTATTGAATCCAGTTTATAAACTGATACAAAAACTTCAAGCCCTAGCGACAATTTGATGAACTACCTTTAAAAAAAAAATGGTGGGTTACAAATGAAAGAACAAAAAATGTTTTCATCAGAGAAATGTTCGTAGTTTAAGACTAATAACTGCAAATATCTTATGTCGTTATGCACTGAATACAGTTTATAAATGTGGGCAAAAACTGTTGCACACCCTAACGGCAATTTGGGGAACTATCGCTTAGTTCTTTCAAATGAAATCATCTGAAGGTCTTGCAGTAGAACACAATGATTGTAAACATCCTACAAAACTGAGTACATTGAACCCAATTTATAAATTACACGAAACAAAAAATTCGCTCACCCTAGCGGCAACTTGAAGTACTAAAATTATAGTCTTCAGCTATACTCATCTGAGAAATTTTTGCGGTTGAACACCGTAATAATAATAACTAGCTTAAAAAGAGCTATCTGTCGAGTTTAAAGGACAAATAAAGAACAGGTCACATACCCTAGCGGCAATTTTGTGAACTACCATTTTTGTTTTCGTTTGTATTCACCTGAGAAATTTTCACACCCTCCTAGCAGCTTGAGCACCCTTCGTTTTGAGAAATTTTCATACTTGAATACTGTAAACATTCTACGCAATTATTTGAACTGAATCCAGTTTATAAACTGAGACAAAAGCGGTTTCATACCCTAACAGCAATTTGGTGAACTACCTTAAAAAAAAAGTTTTCCATTTGTAGTCATCTGAGAAATTTTGACAATTTAACACTAATAATTGCAAATATCTTACATAATTATATGCACTTAATCCAATTTATAAACACGGACAAAACTGTTGCGCGCCCTAGCGGCAGTTTGGCAAACTATCACTTTGTACTTTCAAACGAAATCTTCTGTAGCTCTTGCAGTTGCATCCAATGGTTATAACCATCCTACAAAACTGTTTATATTGAATCCAATTTATAAATCACGCAAAACAAAAAAATTCTTTCGCTCGCCCTAGCGGAAATTTTAGGTACTAAAATTTTAGTCTTCGACAATATTCATCTGAGAAATCTTTTCAGTTCGTAATAATTATAAATATCGTAAAAGAGTTGCGTGTCGAGTTTAATGGGCAAACTAAAGAAAAAAAACAGGTCGCACCCTAGCGGTAATTTTGCGAACTATCGTTTTTCTGTTCTCTCAACTGTATTTTGATGAGAAATTCGCTCAGGTGTATACAGTAAATATTATAAACACAACTATGTGTATTGAGACCAAATTTGACACAGAATTTGAATTTTTTCATCAAGAAAATGATGAATTCCACTCTTTTCAATACTGTAAGTCTGTTTTCAAGCAGTCTAGTCATAAACGCCATTGCATAACACATCCTTCAGAAATCTAGCCACATAAAAAATGCATTCCAGCGTAATATTTTCAAATATTCTGTGTTTATAACACTGAATACGTAGCCCTCGGCGATTTTCTACTCCAAATGCCCATAATAGATGTATTTTGACCACATTTTCTTTTGTCATGGGAAAATCGCTTCACCGAGCTCTATAATCACACCCAGGTGATGAGCTATTAGATCAATCTGGCTGTGTGGCTATAGGATATTTTGCAACGTGTGTTTTTTTATTAACTGGGCATAAAATTCTCATAATAATAATAATAATACGATTTTTCCGCGCTATGGAAAGATGGCTGGGGAGGGCTCAAATAACCGGATATTACTCCATACGTTGCATTTCCTCTTCACAACTGTTTACGCGGTTTATATGCATGGTTTCTCCTACGAAAGCAGTTTTATTAGAGCAATAAAACCAGGAATATCTGCGAGTTTCTCATTTCTAATGGCTGTTTGCTTCCAGACATTCCAGCCTGCTCATAGATGAATAAAGATGGCAAATTTGCTTTTTCTTACGTGAAGAACGCCACTCTCGAATGTGGAAACTTCACGGTGTTTTAGTTTATTAAAATAATTTATTGTTTTTACTGTTGGGTTTCGACAGGGGGCGCCTGTAGGTATTTTCAATGAGACGTGTGATTTGAAAAGATAATTACGCTTGATCAATGACTGGCTAAATAAGGAATGCGAATTTGGCTTTGAGTTGGTCGTTATTAGCTGGCAGCTGACCAAGTTGGGGAAATTGGTATCGCCGTGATGTCGGGCACAAAAGGACCGGCACGAAAATGGCACTACACTACACCGCTCCCTTCCTCGTGTGCCGTGATAGAAATACAATGAGGTGAACTTTGTTCCTCAGTAGTAGACCTCGAATATCCGCGCTCACAGGCCTTTCACGTGCACTCAAGGACACCAGAAGTATTTTCATTTCTCATTTAGGTCCAGAGAGAGAGAGAGAGAGAGAATGGATGATTACTGAGAAAGAGAATAACTTCTCTCTCGGATGCAAAGAGACAGTGAGAGAGAGAAGAAATGCATTAAATGATGAAGAGAAAGAAAAAAGAAAAGTAAATGAAGTAGATAAATATAAAGTGAAAGAATAAGAAAAGCATAAAAAGGGAATGAAACAGAAATAATTGTTTTGGAGTGCACGTAACTTTATTCTTTCGTTCAATACACGTGGCTGCCTTAAGAAGAATAAACAAGAATGAAATAAAGGAAGCGACAACATAAAGGAATGTCGAGAAAAAAGAAAGAAAGAAAGAATGGATTAATGAAGTAGAAAAAAGAAAACTGAGAGGGGAAGATAAGAAGATGGAGAAGAAAGAGAGAGAGAGAATGTGAAAATGACGCAGAATGAAAATAAAATAGGAGTGGTAAAAAAAAGAACATAAGAAGGGGAGAGTGAATAGAGAGAGAAAAAGAGAACTAGAGAAATAGAATAGGAAATCGAGAAAGCAAAAAAGAGAGAATATGAAAAGAGAGAAAATAAAAGAGGTAGGAGAATGGAGAGACAAAAGAATGTAGGACAGCGAGAAGGCGAATAGAACAACAGGATACAACAGATAGAAAAGAGTGAAAGAGAGAGAGAAGATAGGAATTGAAGAGAGTGGATAGAAAGAAAAAATAGGACAGTGAGAAAAAGAACAGGACACAGTGAGTGAATAGGGAGAGACAGAAAAGATAGGGGAGAGAGAAAAAGAACAGGAAATAGTGAGAGGAGAAATAGAATGCAAAGGAGAGTGAATAGAAAAAGAGAGAAATAGGAGAGTGTGAGAGGAGAAAGAGAGAGAAATAGGAGAGAGTGAGAGGAGAAAGAGAATACAAAGGAGAGTGTGAGGAAGGGAACAGGGGATAGTGAGTTGAAGGGAATATGGGATAGTGAGAGGAGAAAGAGAATACAAAGGAGAGTGAATAGAAAGCGACAAAAATAGGAGCTTAAGGAAAATAATAGATGTGGAGAGAGAAAATAGGAGCTTGAGGGGAAAATGGGAGATACAGAGAAAAATTAGGAAATATTGAGAGAGAGAAAGAAAATAGGAGAGAGGAGAAGAAAAGGAGATGTGAGAGAGGAAACAGAGAATAAAAGTGAACCGAGAAAGAGAAAATAGAATGGTGAAGAAAGAATAGGGAATAGTGAGAAGATATAGATAGAAAAAAAGGAGAGTGAACACAGAGAGAGAGAGAGAGAGAAAATAGGAAAGTGAGGAATAGAATAAGAAATAGAGAGAGTAAAGAAAATGAATAAAGAGAATTGGAGTGAGAGAGAATAGAAAAGAAAGAGTGAACAGAATAGGGAGAGAGAAAGTAAAGAGGAAGACAATGAGATAGAGCGAGAATATAAAAAAGGAGTGGATAGAATATATATAGAAAGAAAGAAGATAAAGAGAGAAGGATGGACCAATACAAAATTAGAAAAAAAGAAGTAACCAAAGCAGGTGGGCACACACAGAGATAATACGATCGTGAAAGGAACTCGGAGAGAGAAAGAAGAAGAGAGGGCAGAGAAAGACTGAAAACGTGGTGTCTTTTGACAATCGAAACGAATAAATCTTTGTTCGGATGTTTCATAAATGAGTATTTAGGAGCGACTTGCCATGGTGAGCCAGCGCGGGTGTTAACATCTTGCCGTCACTCCTTCGGGTCTGTAAATTGCACGAGCTCCCCTCTAACTTCAATTTTGTTAATCCGTTTAAAGTTGTGAAACTGCGCTCAGCTCTCTCGCCGCGCGCAATAATCCTCCAGAGCCAAATCACTCATGCAGTGTTTCTTTAGAGGCAACTCAACTTTCTTCTTTCCTTTAATACATGTGGCTGCCGTAAGAAGACGAAGCCGGTTCGATAGCCTTTGTAACGTGCAAAGCCAACCCTCCCTCCCTCTCTCGTACCACGCGCCTGGTTAGTATCTTTTAGCCATTGTAGATAAATCCTATTTCCGTGGCTTGACACTTCTGGATTTAATCAGGGACTTCTGCGGCAACAAAAACTGAAAGAATAAATAAAGTAAAAATAGAGCGCCGCTTTGCGGGGCCACCGCATGAAAGACGACACGTACTGCGGTGGCTCACCCATTCCTGGACAGCATCCATTAAGAAAACCCCGAGATATACTCTCCCAAATGCCAGCAGATGCAGCGCAAAAAACTGCCCAACTTGAAGTGCCCATAAATATTCCTCAACAACTCAAAGACATCTGAGAAAAAGCAGCGGAAAACGATTAATGGTAAACGAACATATATCGAAGATCCTCCCTCGGTGGTTCCATCTAAAACACGCACACACACGCACGCACATTTGGTCAAAGCTACAAGAAATATAGACATACCCGGAGAAAAACAGAACGAAATTATCCCTCCAAAAAATAAAAGGAAGAATTCTTTGCTCATATTCACACACGAAGTCAATTTCGTACGTCCGATCTATTACAAGGAAAGAAAAAAGAAGAAAAAAACAATTTTGCCTTCTTTTTTTATGAAACTGGTTACTTCTCTCTCTCTCTCTCTCTCTCTCTCTCTCTCTCCAATAATCAACTGCGTAGCTGTATTTCATATGAGTCCCTTTCCGGCTACAGAAAAACTGCCTACTCCTGGGTGGGCAAGAAAACGAAAACAAATATAGGATTAGGGGCGCTGATCTAAGTTGTTTTTGCCCTCTAAACTACATCGTCATTTCTTTTCTTCTTTTTTTCCCTCTCCTTTATAGCAATCAATAGTGTAATCGAATACTGAGGGAAGTCTAACACGTTGTCTGTCCATTTTGCACTGTGCGAGTGTAACAGGAAGTAATTGCATCGGCCATTTCAGAATTCTCATGAACTCTGATGAGGTAATATTTCTTAACCACAATAAATCATCCACTCTTGCTCTGATATTCATCTCAAAAAATCCACCAATACAAGCTTTCTTGACCTTTCTTTTTCTAGTCTCAACGAAACAGAAAGAAATAGTACTTTCACTCACTCGAGGTCAGGGGGGAGCATCTAGTGCGTTGCTGTTGCATGCCGGGAAGAGAATTCAGCTCGTTTAAACTCCTTCGTTGTTAATACATGTTAATACATGATAAAACCTGTTAATACATGTCTCTGCATGTTCTGACATGTTTAATTATTGATTGAGGTGTTCTATTACCGATAGATTTTTTATTTAAGAACAATTTTTAAAAATTGCACTGGATAAGAAATTCTTCTTATGATTTTAAGAGTCTGGCAAAGGATTTTTTGGATAGTGTAGCTGGTCCAGACTAAAGAAGTAATGTTGTATTGGATGAAGATGCTTTTCCTGCATTGCCTATAAGTAATACGAGTCCAGAAGGAATACTGAGAATCCATCTTTTCCTATGACATCTTATGGCTAGGGCTGAACATTGTAGAGAGAGAGAAAGAGAAAGAAACATGTTGGTGTACTTCACAATGAGGCCAGGAACACGCGCAGAGGGTCGAAAAGCCAGCGAAGAGGTCACCTTCTTTAGTTGTTGTGTTAGCCGAGCATCCCGTGTTATTAAGACAGCTGCGAAAGAGGCCTTCGAGTGTACTCCAACTAGCCCGGGTCAATGAAGGGCACGCGCAAAGGCGCGCCCGCGAAATGGACAGGCGCCTGATAGTGGAAACAAAGATAATACGAAGAACAAAGGAAGAGCAGGCCTCGCGCGAAGAGTTGACTCGTAGCGAGGCGAACACAACAAACTCCCTGGAAGTGATCGCGCAGTGCGGATTCAGAGCACACAAAAACACTTGTGAGTGCGTGGCTCTCCCGCTGTCTGATAGAGATCGCTAATGGCCAGCTGCTGTGTCATTAGGGAAGCGCCATCTGACGGCTTCCTCGGGACTATTAATTGCAAACAGCGTCCAGGACATTTCGTGGACACTTCGATGAACATAATTACTTCGGTGGTCGATTGCAGAAGAGTTATTTGAGAGAAGTGGTTCGAACAGATAATTGTACCACGCGGAGCAAAGGAAAAATGTAAAATGGCGTTTGTGGCAAGGGTCAGTTATCGACATGCACTCAAGTAACAGGTGGAAAGAAATGTAAACTACTATCTGAGATCTCTCTCAGTGCGTTGTTGATTAGTGTAGAGTTGCTGTAGTATTTGTGTAGACTGTCAAATTGTATCTGTTGATGGGATAATTATTGCCTGTCATTAGGCCCAATGGCTTCCTCTCCTATAATATCCTTTAAAAAGACTTTCTACACGTTCATTAGGCTCACGTTATTGACGGGATTCGACCTCAGTTCTTTTCCGCCCCGATGTGTGGAGAATGGTGATTATACCGACTGTGCTATCCCTGAGGTGATCAGTGATTGCTTCTGTCAAGATTTCAGTTGAAATATTAAGACAACTGAAATATCTTGTTTGCTGAATCCTGTTGAGAAAACTTACTGAAAAATGCAGGTCGGTGGTACCATCATAGATTCACCAAAACCATCACCGACTCAGGTTGACTGTCTCTTACCACCTCGTGTGTAATTCCAGCAAACTTTCTGGATTCGAGGGCATAACCTTTGTCATTTTGATGATGGATTTTTTTTTCAATAGGAAAATCGAGGAAATTATTCTCTTCTTCATAACAGAATGATTCCCTTGATTGAGTTGCTTTCGTGGTAAATATGAATTGGAAGAGTCTTGGACTGTAGGAACTTCTATAAAAGTATCAACTGCAACCGTTACGAATCGAAATGGAATGGTTATGGGATAATTAGGTACACTGAGTAGCCAGTTTCTTAGATACGCCCCATTAGCCAAAGGAACGATCGATCCATCAGACATATCCATAAGAAGGTATATAAAGCAAATAGATACAACTTTTCAGGCTGTTAGTGAAAGAGTGTGGTGTGAGCAGTTTTATCGTGGCGCGTGTTAAGTCTCTTGATGCTGGTATATCAACACCTGAATACCACAGCAGAACAAATGCAGTCCTTCGATCTGATAACGGTTACTTTCAGCAGGATAATGTACCATGTCAAAAGTTAAGAATAATTCAAGAGCGGTTTCAAAATCTTGATGTGATATTACCATATCTCATTGTGTTGCTCAGTTGCCACACCTTAAATCCCGAGCATCTGTGGGATGATGTGGAATCGGCTGTTCACGACATGGATCCTTCGCCGTCTCAATAGCAACTGCAGGATGCAATTGAATATGTGGTTTATGGACTGGGGCTATCGACAATACTGGTTTACAGCCTTCATGACAATACCCTACAAGGATAAAGCCACACAAAACCAGTATTATAGGCACCTGGTTTAAGGAGAAAGAGATCGCAGAATTAGCCTACTTGGCACGGAATTCTGACCTAAATTCCATGGAACATTATTGGGACGAACTTAAGGTCTAAGCAGGGCAGAATCAATTTCCCCTCTCCATTTTTTTTTACGACTGACAACTACTTGGAGGCAGTTGCAAAGGAAATTATCTGACTACTACTTTAAATTGTCGACAATAGGCCTTTTCACAGAATGCGCTTGGATTACAGACCAAAAATGAGTCCACACGAGTAATTTATAAATAAACCTTAATTTTGATTAGTGTCCAAATACTTTTTGAACGTATACTTGTATATACACGATATGCACGAAGAGGCGACCGTCTCAGAAGAGAAAAGAAAATCTTTGTTTCGCAGATAGCACGTTTTCATCAAATTTTGTTGTTAAGTCATGACTGCTGTGTCGCTTAGTTGCAGAAGTAATTCCCTCAGAAACCAATCGCCTGAGAAGAGTCCATCGAAGATTGTTGTTGTAGTAGGATTTTAGGATTATCAGCGAATAAGGTCATATTGCTCCGTGTATATTGTCCGTAAATTGCGTGTTCTGAGGTCGATTTTCTGTTTGCTGGTTGAAAAACCGAGTTTCCGGGAGAGAAAACCAATCTAAATTCGCCTGACACTGACTAACTAAGCCACGTTGGGAAAAAGGCCCATAAAAATTCGAACTCAGGTCGTTTACACCCAGTATGAGGCGCATGAAAATCCTACTAACTGTGCTGCCCACGAGGGCATCGAAGATGGTGGTCACTGCCTACCATACCCAAATATTTCTCTCTTTTTTTATCATGGCACTGTTCCGATTATCTCCTGCGCATTTTGAAGTGTTTGTTCGATGGCACGGGGATTCTCAGACTCCCAGAAAAGCAATTATATGTTTATTTCGTCAATCTCTTTAAATTTTCCAACGTTCTTCCATTGCATTTATTTCTCCATCTTCCCAGAATTGAGTCATGTTCTGATAAAGAGGACATTACTTTTCATATCTATTTATTTTGCATTTTATCTCTCAATCAACCTGTCGATCCGTCCGTCTCCTTATCATGTCTTATATCCTTATATCACCTATCCATCTGTCCGCTTTTTTTCTCCTCCTTCTTTCTATTTTTTCCTATCGATTCCATTTGCCGCAAAAGCTTATCATCGAAGTCACTCAATACAGCGCGAGATCGCCGTTTCTTCAGCGTCCAATTACCGACTACGCGTGTTTGAAGAGATAGAGTGAGAAACCCACTTTCACATGCGGTGCCTTCATCCATCACCAAAGAGTAAATAGCAACATCCTCCCCCTACCCCCTCCGCATCCCAGACACGGGTGCTGCTCTTCTAAAATCCTAACCTGCTGAGATTTTTACAGCGAAAAGGATCTTCAAACAGATTTTTCCAGCCGCTCAACGTCTGGGGGTTGGGTAACCGGGGGGGGAGTTATGTTTGCTGCACATTTCAAAGAGGATTTCGAAGCGTCTCATCCACCTGGGGAAAAGGCCGAAGTATTGCCTTTTAATAGCCTCTCGAAGATAGAGCGAAGGAGGGAAAAAAAAGGGGGAACTCTCTTGTGCTGCGAAAGTCGAAATTAATGTGGAAAATAATTTTCTCAGAGCGAGTAGTTATTAGACAACTTCTTAAGAAGGCATCGGGTGTCTACAAAAAAATATCTTTGGGGATTTCGGATTCGTTCTCATGACAGCGCAATAACATATCTCCATATTACTTCTCGCATTGTATTAATCGCAAGAACGGATGTTCAACTTTAAGGCTCTAAAATGAGAGTCTCACTATTCCCCACTCTAAGAAAGGAAGGCTGCTTGATCACCAGTTACACAATTACCATCTCTCGGAAGCTTCTCTGCCCTTTATATTCGTAATATAATGCTATTAATCTGAGTTCCATCTTTTTTGCTGCTCACTCAGACAGTGTAAATCAGCTGGCACAACGGCAATGATTTCAATCTACAAAGTAAGAAATGGCAAGAATGAGAAGAGGTTAAAGCAGTTTATAAATTGAGAAAGGGTTCAGTTATGCAGGCGTCTTTCCTCAATTTATAAGATGGCACTTTTAAAGCGTTAATCGCAAGCAGTGCTATTTTATACGCTGCCCTACCATTAACAGGATACCCCTCCATGGATGGGGAAACGGGTCCTATGAATGCAACAACAAGATGACACGTTCAACAGAATTAATCACCTCAACAAATGCTAGACGCATATTAACATGTAGTAAGGACATATGGACAGACGAGTCGAGTTTCGCACTCTACCAGTCTGACGGCCGTTCCTGGGTGTGGCAAATGCCAAGGGAAGAGTACCTTGCTGATTGTATCCTCCCAATAATGAAGTTTGGTGGAGGCAGTGTGATGGTATGGGGCTCCTTTCATGGTTTTAATGACACAATGAAAGTTCTCTTTTTGTCTAAAGGCAGGTGTTCGGATATTAATGGTAGGGCAGTATATATATGCAAGGCGAGACCGCTGATTGAGGATGCCAATGCTTAGCTTATGCGCCTCCGCTCTTCCATGAAAATTAAGACTGTCTGTGTGTACTGATGTATAGAACTGAACCCCCTCTTGATGCCTTAAATCCCTGGTTCATATTTTGCATGATATGTGACGAGATTGTCGTACTACCCTTCCGAGTGCCCTCTGGTCACTTGGGGTGAGTTGCTGGACGGCGGTGGAACAGTCAAGCTTCGATTTCATGGTAACGTCACTGACGGTGGAGAAGCCAGCAGTGTGACATCCGACAATAACGTCCCTTTCGAAATCAATCAGCTCGGTTCTACGCAGTATGACATGAACGAGTGATTTTTGGGTCATACACCAGTCTGGACCACTGATTTATGCCCTCGTGGATAGCGCAGTTGGCGTAATTATCATCTCAGGCGAAGATAGTATGGTTTTCTCTCCCGGAAACTATGGTTTTTCATTCAGCAAACAAAAAATCGACCACAGAACTCGTGCAATTTACAGACCTGATATCCTGCGCAATATAAGTCACTGATGATCCGTACCTATCGAAATCCAATTGCGTTTGTAATTCTCTTGTTTGATCCTTCAAAATAAGTTTTGTATTTACAGTCCAGTTGAAGTCGAATTTATAGTATATTTGAAGAGGATTTTTCCTATTTCTTATCAACTGTTTTACCACGTTGAGCTCGTCGGGGGAGGAAGCAACATCTTCTAAGAATAACAAACATGAACGCATCTCAAATATTCCAACAAAAGATTCCCTATTTCATTTCGTGGTTCGATAAGCGTTCGAAAAAAAAAAAGGGGGAGGGGGAGAAACTAGACGATTTTGTTGCTAGTGTTTTTATATTCGTCTAAAACGATAAATAAACTCCGTCTGACAGGCACTAATGCATAATTCACGTGTCAGAAAACAAACACCAACACTAAAAACGTTGCGCAAGATATCAGCGAGAGAATTCACATTTCCATCTCTTCGTACCAATGTTTGTTCTCCGTTCCGATGCTACGTGCTATTTGTGTGTTCAACGTAGCTCCGAAATACACTCGACAGCATCTTCTATATATACAAGTGTTTATATATATTGATGCATTGACCTCCTGGGTCACGGCAAGTTACCATGTAGAAATGGGGACTGGTTGGACGTGTTAGAGCAAGAGAAATATTGGATTTAGATATGGCTGGTTTAGAATGTGGCTGGTTTACGAAAGATTCCCAGGCGATTGACCGCGATGCATTTCAAGATTTCTGTAGCGCGAGATTCAATTAAATCATGCATACGCACGCTGTTCAGTCCCACAATATACTGCCCTTTCTTATTTCAATATGAATGCATGAATTCGCCACGCCACACTAATTCTATTTTCAAGTTATGTGGTAAACTATGAGACAGGTATCATATGCTTCGTCAACTTATGTCAGAGCGGGAGTTTGGAAATAGTGTCTGTGATAACACCCTGGATCTGTTTCACGTGACTTGGCTTACGGCTGTTGGTTGTTAAGCTTGGAATCATCAGTGTTGATGTATGCTACAATCCCTAATTCTTCCTAATCTGAATTGTAGGAGTCTTTGAAGAAGGACTCTTGTATCAACATGACTCTCTCTGGAAAACCAAGCTTGGCTATCAGAGCTGCGTTTAACTGAAGAAGAAGCAACGAACATCTATTAAAGATACTGGAAGAGTTGCAGAACAATTTTCACTCTGGACTTCCACAACTATCCACAGGATATGCGACTTCATTGGTTATTTTAACGAAATATAAGAGCAGCCTACGTTTTGCTAGACGTTTGGAGGGTCACACTGGGTACTGTAGTCTTTAAAAGCTTGACAATCTTTTTGGTTCCAACAAGAGTGTGTTCTCTCATTTCGCTTTGTAATCAGATGGTGGTTAGATTAATAGATAAGTAGCAGATGGCTGGTTTTGAAGAGAATAAATTGGCAGAATTTCACCCAAACAGGTCTAATAATTAAATAAACTTGGCTACATTCGGATTTTTATATTGGAATTCGTCTTTGGGCCTACATTTTGGTTTACAGAAGATCACTAGTGAATCTGGTACATTTTTGTTTCCTCCCATGATATCTAGCGATCTTCTAAAACCAAAATTCAGGCATGAACATAGATTTCAATATAAAAATCCAACACAACAGAGTTTATTCAGTTATTGGGACTGTTTGGGTCACATTCTGTCTAAGAGTTTCCACTGATTGTTGCTCAGAAAACGTAGGTACGCTCTTCTTGAAAGCCTTGCTGGTGAAAAAAATAAGCAATGTTCATATTATGTCCTCTGTAAGCTTGCAGATGAAACATTTACTCAACCTGACAATCTTCTGGTAGGCGATACTCTTAGAACGTGACGTATTTACCATTCAAAATTTACAGTTGGTCGAAATCTCCTTCTATCAGCATTACCCTTAATGGCTTCACTGTACCGTGTTTCTCTAAATTATCTCTCCACAGCAGAAAATACTTTGAGATTTGATACTCGTCGAGTTGGAAATTTTTTGGCATATCTGCGAACAACAACTACGATGGTCTTATGAACCTCGCCAGAAATTAAATTCAATCAGTCATCTCGGCAAAAGCAAACAGATTTACAGTCTCCCACAACATCAATTTAACAAATTCAGTTCTCTAAACAAGGGAGTCGTTGTAGAACCTGAAACTCAAGTAACAGACACGTCCAAAATGTTCTGAGAACGGATTATAAAAACCATAGGTACAAAATATTGCAACTTCTAACTTTTGCATAATATTCCCCGGTTATCGGGGTTTCGGGTACAAAGTTATCAATTAAAAACGATCCTATTTTTGCGCCAGAAATTTGAGACCAACGCTTTTCCATCTGATGGTTGTGTTCGAAAATTTTGAGATTGGAGATCCATTGTGTGTCCATTGCATTCTTTCTGATTTGGATTGTGAGTCATAAAAATGTTGCCAAGTCTCAGTACCAGTCGAAATGAGATTAATTTTAAATTCTCTTTTGACGACTCCAACGTCTGATGTTTGTCATTGAGTGGAAAGGTTTCTGGGAACCCATCTTTCACAAACTTAGGACATTTTGAAATGCTCATGCAATTAATATACTTCCTCAAGTTCAGACACTTTATTTTCGAATTGGTTGCTTACGATGGCAGACCAGACCTCGAATTCTTTGGACTGACTCAACTCAATTTTTTGTACTCAACTGACTCCTGTTCTCTTTTGAACTCTACCGACAAACTTGAAATAGTGGCATAAGTTGGTGATACTTCCCCACGGACTGTATCGCTATTCTTTAATATTTCTGACCTCTTTGGTCAAAAATTTTATTACCGATTGATACTCGATCTGCTAGATGTTTATTTTGTTTCCACTGTTGTCTAGCACCGATTACAGGGTACCTGTATATCCCAGACAATTATTTCTGCGGTTGATTTGAACAACATTTAGAAATAAACAGAACATATCGAAATAGGCAAAACAATAAATATTAGATGAATCTAGCCAGCTGGAATTGCCGAAGCCAAGATCACAAAACCAAAACGTAACCACCTGCATAGAAAATGAAGCCGAAGAAACGGTTTATTTACTTCAAAAATTCACTTACTTCTTTAAACATCTTAGACTAAAACAGAAAAAGCATCTTTACTATTTATTTTGATGTCTGCTACTCCACTCTAAGGATATTTTCCTGTTGCTGACAACCTTTGACAAGAATCTATGAAACTATCGTGCCCGCTTAGAGATTCAATCACGGAAAGAAAGAAAATAGGAAAATTCTGAAAAGCAGCAGTTGAGAAGAAAGATATTCCTCATAGTCCATGCATCTGCAACCAGCCATTATAAATATCTGACTTTCAGAAGTCCATCCACTAACTGTATACAGGCATCACAAGAACTGTAGCTGTCTACAATCGGTCCAGAACAGCTTTCTCTACTCTTAAAACACGTCACATCCTATCATTGGTTTCTTCTGACAACCCCTCCCTCTGAAACCATTTACGCAACCATCTTCCATGATTTAAAACTCCCTCTTTTAGAGGAATTTATCATGCTTTCCACTGTGGGTATCTCAATTACGAAACTACCGGTTTCTTGAATCCCAGTGGGGATTTCTCTGGATTTCTTCCCAGCACTTCCTTTTTCAACCTACAGATATAATTGTGAAACTGGCTGCTGGCCAATAGAGGATAGATAGATTATTATCGTGTGTGTGAGAGAGCGTGGAATTATTCGATAAACACAAGTGGAGCATTCCAGACAGACAAAGAAATAAAATTATAATTTTACCTTCTATTAGATATAATAAATTATTGCGGTATTCTCTTGTAACCTCCTGTACAATTTTTCATAAGTACATTAAGTTAATGGTCCCCCAAACTAGGATCTGTCGTTGATAAAATATCTACAGGATAGTCTAAGTAATTCATGGTGATTTATTAAAAATAAAGATCGCTGTACTTAAATCCATTGGACATGTATTGTTTCAGACTTGAATAAAATGTCATATTATTATTTGCACGCCTGTACTTTTACAAAATGTACAGGTATATCAGAAAAATCGGCAATATACAAGGGCTCTATACGTTATTCACCTAATTATAAAGCTGGATTAAAATTTTATTGTAATAGGTATCTTAAAATGGTTTGATGAAGTTATAAAAGCAACTCAATGAGTTTTTCCTCATGCGGTTGGCTGCCTTGATCCCAGCAAGCATTGCGACAGTATACATTTTAAATGGCGACATTACAAGAGAAAGCAGTGTACGTTTTGTGGCAGTGGGACATCAACTCTCCAGTGACTGTTTCAAGGGCTTCCAAAAGGATCCATCTAAAAAACAATCAGTGGCGATGGTTTGAACAGTTTCAAGAAAGTGTGCTGTGTGGGGGGTGGTTTGTTTGAGTTAGATTCTGGGGGAATAATACTTTTTCTTTTATTTATTTATTATTTATTTATTTCTGTAATCATAAATCTCGTTATCTCACGTTATCCTTCCAGACCCACCTCTTTTAACTTTGTATTTCTCAATTAAATTTCCCCCTTAATTTACCTCCCCTCCACGTTAACACCTGACTTGTATACTGCACAGAAGATCACAGATTCTGGGGGAATAATAGTTCGTGTATGTCTCCTCTGGACTGGCTGAGTATTCAGAATGACTCAATACTACACATGATAACCATATACAAATTTGTTTATTTCACAGTATATACATTAAAGAATTGTATCATACAACATCAATTGGTATAATGTTAATAACTGGCATTATATGTGTGTTAAGATGTAAAATTAATAGCAAATGATATAATATGTCTCTTCGTGTCTTTCTGCTTTTTCTCCTTCTGGTTTAGGTTACATCTCATAACATTATTTTTACTTTCTAACAGTTAAACTTCCCAACTGGAATTACCTCAGTGGGCTTAACACCTCTATGGATATTGTCCTAGATTTATAAATCCCCGCTATAATCTTTCATTAATTTATCCCTTCCAAAATAATTCAATCTTAATATCTTGTAACGTTTCTAGTACATAGAACACCTTTACATCTTAACTTAGAACATACCAGTCTCAAGTACATGTATCTAATTCTTCCTTGCTTTAACTTATCCTTGAGATGAAGTACATACATCTATGAACCCTTTTCTTCCTTTTATACTAATCAATACCAAATCTACTATCAACTAAATAAACATTTTTCTAAAGTCCTTCTCTTCAAATCTAGTTTAAAATTATTATCTCGTACTTACATATTAACTTAGGGAATCACTCCTTACACTACCTTTTCTCAGTTCAGGGGCGACTCATCATCGACAGCATAGGCCATCATCAGGCTCCAACTGGAAGTATTCATCGGCAAAGGAACTGCTGCTCTTCTACAGGGATTCTCCTACGTTCAGGAACTCGCTCTTCTTTCCATACGGCTATTAAATAAGTTGCTCCGGCCTGCTTTTTGGGCGTCTGATCAGTTCGACGAAACTGGGAAGCATAATAGGATTATCAGGACTCTTCTTACTGCTTTATTAAGAAGCCTGGCTATGTAGCTCTTCCTTATCGTTCTATGGTGAGGCTTTTCGATCCTTTTTTACTCAGCTCCAGCATAGGTGTTTCCATCTTTCAAGGATTATCTCCTTCCTATTTCAACAACTCTTAAACAGCATCTCCCACAACTCATTACTCTGGCGATTCTCCCGGCACTTCTCGGGATTTCTTTCCAGCCGCACATCACTCAGGCATCTCCACGGGAACTCTCCAAACTTCCACACTGCCAAAACTCACAACTCTCCCACAAACTCCTAACTCTCCCAATAAAACTCCTCACTTCCCTCTTGCATCTGCCTTTTGTTTCAGCCGCTCATTCTATTTTAATCCAATCGTCGTTCGTTCTCCATCATCTCATTATTCTCATTCGCTCTCTCCCACTTCTTCCGTTTTTTCTTGGCCCTCCCTCTACTGGGGTAACTTCCTGTTTACGAAATTTTCATCAACTTCGATGAACTACAGGGCGTCTAGAAATTTCTAGATATTTCCTTGTGATCATTCCCGATTCACTTACCGCCATTAATCCACTCTGTTTCTTCTCTACCGCTCCTTGAAATTAGTAAGTGCTCAAGGAGTCGGTCTGTTTCAAATAGCGGCAGCCATTTCTACATAGTGTATATCGCATCCAGGGTTTTCTTCACCCTCCTAGTTCTTAAAATCTTCCTCTCCACAAGGGGGAGTCGGTTCCCTTGTTCTTTCCTTCCAAAGAGCTGCTCACTTTCTGTTTATGCGACCATGAACTGGCCTTGCGGTGCCCCCTTTGTACTAGTGTTCCAGTGCTCCCATTGTCTTGTGTACCGTCCTGCTACCTCCCGTTGTTACGTTAATCCTCCCCTACTTGACTGTAAGGTACAGAGCGATCGAAATCTGGTTGAAGATCATCCTATGTAAATAATATTATTTACTATTTACATCTTTTTTTTCTTGTTATGTTATAATATTTATAACATAACATTCGCTAGGATAAGTGTAAGAATTTTGTTCTTACAGCTGCATCAGACCGGAGCAGATAGGCCTAGTGTATCTGTAGATAAAGTTTCGCTACAGCAAGATGGAGCACCACTGCATATCAGCACGATGTCGAACCACCACACTGGAGCTTGGATGTGCGCGATTTCTTAAATAAAAATTTCCTAACTAATGGATCGCCAGGATGGTCCCGTTCCATGGCCTCCACGTTCCTCGAATATTACGCTTATGGATTTCTTTGTATGAGACTGTGTAAAGAACAAGGTGTATACAAAAAAAAGTTAAAGTCACAGAGTTAAAAGACCGGCTTGAGCAGGCGTGACTTCCATTTCTCAAGAGATGTTTCAAAAACACTTGGAGCTACTGTCTTGATATTTTACTTGCTATCAAAGGTGCCCATGTGGAGTTTTGGTGTTGACTAAGACGTTGTGATAAGAAATTCTTTGAGTTGCTTTATTAAGTGCAGAATAAAATTTTAATCGAGTTTCATAATGTTCAACAAATCGAGCTTCATAATCAGGTATCGTGGTGTGACAAATCTTTTACAGTTAATCCCCTTCCCCACGGTGTTCTTATTGTCTGCTAGTTTGTGTTTCACCTGGTGGCGAGTTTAGAAACTTTGACATTGCTGTCTTATGCGTGGTAAGATAATCTAGCCTTCTCGAAATATTTTGTTCCTTCTGTTAGAGTTTCAAAGCAGACAGTTTAATTTCGGTCACGCTGGAATCCTCGATGGCCCGCACTATACCGGAAACGAGGTGGCTTATATTTCCCTCGAGGCATTATTAAAACCTGTCGAGATGAGATTCAACTAAATGGAGATATATTTATGTTGGACGCTGTACTTTCCTCATATGATAAATGATTGGCATTGCAGACAAAATCAGTAACTCTACAATCCGTTTCTTATATCCACCATATATATCTTTGTAAAGGGTCGCGTGTCCAGAAAATAAGTGAAGAAAGAGCCAAAAGAAATAATAGGCTGCCAGATCCGGAGAACAGATCAGTTCTTTATGGTGCAATACCAAGGAAAAGTCCAGAACGAAATCTCTCTTCATTTGCTACAAGGCTAATGGCTTTGTGAGTGTGTGGCTGTGTGTGTGTGTTAAGGGTACTTTCCGAAGTCGATGTGTCTTCGTTTGCTCGCTTGGGCCCTCTACACGAAGAAGAGACCAACAGGAAAGACCGGATTATTTATCACTTAGTAAGGCAGGTTTACACTAGCACTGGGTAAGGCAATTAGTTTTTTAAATGCTCCCCAGAGTGTGCATTGCTTGAATTATAACAGCCATCTGTATAGAAGGTAGATTGGTGAAATTATTGTGGATCATGACTTCCGGTACGTACTAGCGTTCTTTATTTGCTGTCTCTGGCAAAGTGGAAAATCGTATCGGAGTTTATCCACTCCATCCAATAGAAGAACTTTGCAACAAATCCCATTGCAGGAAATTACTGAGAAAACAGTCTCAATTAAACATACTCTCAATGTAGTGAACTGCGATGGTAAAAGTAGTGGTGGTCTATTTCTTCTTTTATTACCACTTTGAAAGCCTTAGGATAAAAAAGAACCTTCTTTTACGAGGTTTTTCCAGTATCCAGCTAGCAATATTTCAAGGGGATTATTAATGGTACAGTTCTTTGATTCCAAATGTTTAAGTGAGAAGAAAAGTTATGAATCAAGGAGAGGAAAGAGAATAAGGTTACGCTTTTAAAAAGTAATTTGCAATAGCTTTGAAATTGTAATTAATTCACTAGATGGAGGAGATGTCTTCTTTCTGCATACTCTTTATGTAGAGATAAACATATTTACCAACAGTTTGGAGAGGGAAAGAGCTAGAGAATCATCTGGAAACTCCAATTATTAAACGTCGTTTGTTTTGATGGATGAAAAACCTGTATTTTCGGTAGGAAAAACCATGTTGTTGTTGTAGTAGGGTTTTTAGGAGCATCAGCGACTAAGGCCATATTGCTCCATGTATATTATCTGCAAATTGCGTGTGTTCTGAAGTCCATTTTCTATTTGCTGGACGACTAACCCGAGTTTCCTGGAGAAAAAACAATGCTGTCCTCGCCTGAGACCGACTAACCCAACCACGTTATGAAAAAGGCTCTTAAAAATTCCTCTAGTCATCGATGGAACTCGAACTCAGGTCTTTTCCACCCGGTGTGGGAAGGATGGCGATTTTACAAACAATATACAGGAATTTTGCTAGTAGGGAAAAGGAGGTCATTATCCCCCTGTATAAAGGCAATTGTCAGACCACTCTTTGAGTACTGCGTACAGGCCTGGAGGCCTCATTTTAGGAAGGATGTAGAGTTGCTTGAGCGAGTACAGAGAAGGGCAACAAGATTGGTGAGATAAACTAATGGGTCCTGTTACCAAGAAAGCTTAAGTTCTGCAAATTGCAGGGGCTGGTGACTAGGCACCTGCGAGGTGATCTGATCAAAGTGTGTAAGGCCTTGAGCAGGGGCAGTTCTTACGGGATTCTTCCTTTTGCTCAGATTACCAACTTGAGGGGGCATAGATTCAAACTGAGGAAAGAAATTTTCATTTAGCCAGCGGACAGTTGTTTGCTGGAACAAACTTTCCTCTGTCGTTGTGGAAGTTGATAGCTTAAATAAATTCAAGGAGGAACTGGACAAACGTTTAGAGGGAATGGATATGTGAATTTTTTTTTCTGTTTGGCTGATGCTACATACGCTCATACGCTTGCTTTCTTGCATCACATGCGTCCACTACATCTGCTATATCAATGTAGAAGAGGTGAAAGAAATATAAAGTACAGAAGCAAAAGAAAGGATGGTAAAGACAGAATAAGCGCGAAAGAAAGATGGCTAAAGATGGAAAGAAGACAAAGATACGGGAAGTGAAGGAAAGGAAGATGGAAAAAATGGATAATAGGGAAGACAGAGAAAGATAGAAGGAGACAGATGAAAGCAGTGACACCTAAGTTGAAGAGTGGATTGTAGAGAAGAAAAGCAGGCAGAGAAGTCCATATTTTCTGTAAATTGGAATGCCAGAGAAGATTACGCAGAGAGCCAGGGCAACGATATTGTTTCTTGTCGCGTTCACATTTATTATTAATCGACACTTATCATTAATAGCGTAATCGAAGAGTGTTTGTGAGGAGAGGAATGCGGCCGAAAGTCGTTAGTGTCGCCATTAATCATCAGACCTAATACATAAACGGGCAGTAAGTAATGGTATAATAATGCGATGATAATCATTAGCGCAATTAATTTCGTACGATTCATTACTCACCCCTGGATGGACTACACGACATCGAGAGCTGCGTCGCCTCATTCATCCAACCCACCCCAACAACTTTGTATTCGCAATAGTCGAAACCCATCATGGATGCGGTGCCCCTCGAAAACGCAAACTTCTCCAGGTCCTCGGCCAATTAGTTCCAGCACCACCACCAACTCGCGATCGCTCACTCCTTCTCACCTCTCTTCTGCGAACAACCCTCGATGCCCTTCGAATTTGGTACAATGATACGCCGCCTGGCGACCGAAGAACGAATTACAAATATCCCGCTATTGCCGGATGATCTGTATCGAAAATTACCAACACCATTGTTCTTCCTACAGCGCCCCCTGTCGGTTAGTGAAAGGTGGAAAATGCCCGGATGAACTCGCTAATAGACCTCGCCGATTAGGCGATGGCAAAGGCATTTTCAATTGACTCCACCTGGCGGTTTAATAGCGAACAAGCACAGCGTGTTTATTACTAACAACATTCACGTGGCAATCTTAAGATGACACTTCCCTGGTGGGGAGAGCGGCTCACCTTTTTATAGCGCATAACGCTGTCACCGGCATTCGGCTTGAATTATGCACGTGTCTCGAGGACGATCCGTCACCCCTGGCTGCGGCACCGGTTTCGTTTTTCGCAGTCTCCCGTGTGTGCGCGTGGCACTGTTAATTTCCAGCTCGCTATAACCCCGCGAAAGAGGGAAAAAAAAATTCCAAAAGCGCCACCTACGAAAGAAACAATGGCGTTATTTCTAATTTTCGCAGCAGCAGTGGAGGAGGTGTAAAAAAGCAACAGAATCGTAGGCAGATGAGCGGCACTTTTCAGAGGTAACCGCATTAAGCGGGCCGGACAGCGACAGGTGTGACTGATAACGCACAAATAAACAGCAGTTTCACTGCATTCACCAAGAGAGATCATTTACATACTCTTTCTTCTCTGTCTCTCTTTCCCTTTTCACACTCATTGTTTCTCACTTTCTTTTCCGCTTTTCCCTTCCCTTCTCTTCCCATTTCTTTGTCGATCTCTCTCTCTCTGTCTCCTCACTGTGTTTGTTTTACCTCTCCTCTTTCTGTACTTTATCCTTTCCCTCTTCTATTTGTCTTCCTCCATTCCTCCCTTCTTTTTATTTCTAACTTTTCCTCAACTTAAATCCCTTTCTTTGTGTCTCTATTATTTTCTGTTATTCTTTTTATTCCCTTTATCTCCCTTTCGAATATCTATCTCTTTATTGACTTCTTTCCTTTTTTTTCTCATATCTTTGAATACATTCTTCTATCTCCTTTTCTCTCTTTCACTTTATTTTTCTTTTTGCTCTTTTCTCACTTCTCTTTCTATCTCTATCTCTTTCCCTTCTCAGTGTTACATTGTTTTTCTCCCTCTCCTCTTTCTCTCTTTCTCATTCCCTTCTCCCTCTTTCTCTCTTTCTCATTCCCTTCTCCCTCTATTTCTCTCTTCTTTTTTGTTCTTCCCTTCTCTTTTCATCTAACTCATATTCCTCACTTTTAACTTTGTCATCATGTTCCCTCTATATTCCTCTTTTTAAATTTATTTCTCTACTCCGTTTTCCTCTAACTCATCTCTCTGTCTCTTTTCGTTTTCTTTTTCTCCACTACCTATCTATATCTCTTCGTCTCTCACTGTATTTACTTCCTCTCTTCTTTCTATCGTTCTCCATTCATTCTCTCTTCTGTCGCTCTTTCTTTGTTCCTCCCTTCACTTTCCTCTAACCGTCTATTTCTCCTCATGTCCCTCTGTATCTTCATCATAATTCTTCCTCTCCATCCTACACTTTTATTCTAGCTTCACCATCCCTTCCTCTGTATCCCTCACTTTTCTTCTAACTTGCTCATTATCACTTCCTCTGTATCCCACACTTTTCTTCTAACATCGATATCATCCCTTCCACTGTATCCTTAACTTTCCTTCTAACTTGCTCATCACTCCTTCTGCATCCCTTACTTTTCTTCTAACTTTCTCATCAACCCATCCTTTGCATCCCTCCCTTTGCTTCTAACTTCCATATCATTCCTTCCTCTGCACCCCTCACTTTTTTCTAACTTTCTCATCATCCCATCCTCAGCATCTCTCACTTTTCTTCTTTCTCATCATCCCATCCTCAGCATCTCTCACTTTTCTTCTTTCTCATCATCCCATCCTCAGCATCTCTCACTTTTCTTCTTTCTCATCATTTCGTCCTCTGCATCCTCACTTTGTTACTAACTTCCTCTGCATCCCTTACTTTTCTTCTAGCTTCCTCCTCATATCTTCCTCTGTAACCCTCTAATTTTTTATTTTATTTCATGCTCTCTTTTCTTCTATATCTCTTCTCCGTCTGTCTCTCTCTTCACACCCACATTTTCCCTCTCTTTGAGCACACCTGCCACTTTATCTCTATCCTCTTTCTTTCTTTAGCTAATCTACCATCCTCTTCTCTCTGTCTTCTTCTTTCTTACCTCTGTCATCCTTTACACCTTCCCATTAGTCAAACTCCTCGCAGTTGTATCCAAAGTGGTAAAAATATCACCTGCGAAGATATCCTTTATTAATCGCGTTTGTGTATTTTTCCATTTCTAAATAAACTGAGTGAACGAGCTAATTATTTAATGCACGCGCTGTCTTTCTTCATTACCTCTCGTTCTGCAAAGGTGCTTCTAGAAAAGGAGCTTTATGAAGAGTTCCTTTCGTTTAATAATCAGCGCAGCATTCGTTGCTGACAGACAGCGCTTTGAATTCCGAGGATTCAAAGTGCCAAAAGAACATTTTCTCGACAAAGGAATGCCACGAGCTGCCTCAGCTAATAATAAACATATCACTTCCTCCTTAGGACAGACGAACTTTACGCCGATGGGGTGTGTGCGCTCTTAACGACCCCCCTTCCCCATTCCGTTTCGTACTCAGATAAAAGACGAGAACTTTTCGATGTTTAGTTCGTACACGTAATGGTTTGTATCTGCACGTTTCATAGTTCTGCGCATGCTCCTTATTTATGGCAGTCGCTGTGGCTTAATATTTTCATACGCAACTCGTATTTTTAGGGCCGGAGTTTATTATGAAAGGGGAACATTTGTATACAAAAACGAAATATAGCGTGTATCCATCCGCGTGTTTATTTTCGGGTACAAATTCCTCCAATTTTAAAACCGCCTTTGTAATAGTGGTTTGCTCAAGGTGATTTCTTATTCTTGGGAGGAGTCAGATATCCACATCTGTGCACGCTTCTCGTAAGAATTTTATTGCAAGATGGTTACTTTGATGTTATATGAGGCTCGTTAAGCAAAAAAAAATCATTCGAAGTGAAGAAGAATCTTTAGGAGGTTTTATTTCTTTCATTTCGGCATCTTAATGTTTTAGATTGAGAAAATTTCCCGGAGTAAGTATACCGGGAACCAGTATTTGGATTAACAATCGAAGAAGAGAAGATTTCTTCCGCTATCGTGTTATCCAGACTACCGTACTATAAAAAGCACTGCACCGCTGGAAAAAGCATCTTCATCACACCTCCGAGGGAACATCACTTCCTCCCATATTTTCAGAACCACTGTTCTGTAATTAAAGGATACTGGACCCTGCAACTGAGGACCATCTCCTCCCTCCTATGTGGAACTGGGCAGGAATAAGGACAATAGGCGACCCCTTACACCAATGGATCCTTTCCAATTTCAATGGAAAGGATCAGAAGCTTGACCATTAAATGGAAAGAATCAGAAGACTTGCCCATTAAAACCATAAATAGAAAAGGCCAGAAGCTTGCCCATTAAAACCATAAATGGAAAAGATCAGAAGCTTGCCCGGTAAAACCATAAATGGAAAGGATCAGAAGACTTGCCCATTAAAACCATAAATCGAAAGGATCAAAAATATTGCCCATTAAATGGAAAGCATCAGAAACAATGCCCATTAGATGGAAAGTATCAGAATGAATTAAATGAAAAGGATCAAAAGACTTGCCCATTAAAACCATAAATAGAAAAGATCAGAGGACTTGCCCATTAAAACCATAAATGGAAAGGATCAGAAATATTGCCCATTAAATGGAAGCGATCAGAAGAAATTAAATCAAAAGGATCAGAAGACTTGCCCATTAAAACGATAAATAGAAATCAGCAATCGCAAAAGCGTTTCCTGTCTGGAAAACGCATTTTCAATCCATTTCGTTGTTGCGACAACGAAATGGATTGAAAATGTCACCGGATCCTCACCTGCTCCAACCTTCGTTATGACATAACCAGAAGCCACGGTACCTCTGTCGCTTAGCCCTCTAACCAAAGTATATCAGCTAATAATGCCACACCGCACAGTGAAGATTTTTCTGTCATCCACTTGCCAAGTTCACTCTCCTTGTGCACTCATCCACACGCCACAAGTCATCATCTAACTTTCAGTGGAACCTTTCGTACAGGGTGAAATGTCTCAAATCGGATGCACACATCTACTGGAGACTGAGTTACAGCATCCTTCGCACCCCGTCAAGCTATAGATGTTCGGATTACATGCCTCAAATGACTGCCTCTTCTGCGCCACTCCAAGTATCCTGGAATACGTACCTGGACTGAGCTCTGAACAACGAACTGATCGAATGCGCCTTCGATGCTGCAAGGCTTGTCTGCAATTACTCCTACACTCAGCAGGACTATTGGTACCTGCTCCACTCTGAGCAGACAACACACACACCACGTGCAACTTCTTATTCATTTCCACGAAGGCCTCTTGTTGACACATCAGCACATCTCAAGTGGAGCCTACTGAGAAAGTTGCAGAGCAGAATTCTGCTCAAATCCACCATCACAGACCAGACTTTTTCAGTCATCTTAACAGCGAATGGAACAGTGCCGGCCACCTCTTCAGCATCACTGAAGAATCCTTCCATCCATGAAGAATCCATCCATCGCCGTGTGACCTTAAGAAGAGACCGATGAAATGCCCAGAAACTGCCATAAATTCTGGAATTTTTTCTCTCCAAAATCTCTTTATTTATCTTTAAGAAGCGCTCCATTGAAAACAGAAAACCGAAATGGTCGCCCTTCTTCTTTATCCATCGAACAAAAAGACCCCGGGATTCCATATCTAAGCAAGAAGAAGGATGAGTGAAGACCCAAGAATTAATACGAATGCCCAAGTCAGGTGATCCATTGTTTACCGGGCTTGTTTACCAACCATGCAAGGAAAATCAATGGGAAGTAATTTTCGCCCTGACATGCGCACACAAAAACAAGATATATATCCGCGTGTATAACTCAGAGGCGCACAAACCACCCACACACGCACACACTCAGCTATCACGTGCTCTTATTCGCCATTGTCACAGCCACAGATGATGATATAACTCACCGGCCCAAGCTGCGCAGGAATTTAAATTAGAACTTCGTTCGGCTTCTCCCGAATATGAATTTGAATTTTTCTGGCGTGTTTTTGTTGCTCGCTCTTTCCACTCGAGCAACCCCTGGCAAGAACGAACGCTTGCGGATCGTGTAAAGAGAAAATTACCCATTTGTCTGAAAGAACAGGAAATGATGAAGCCCTGCAGGTAATTACGTATTACGATGTTTGCTTTTTTTTTTTTTTTTTTTTTTTTTGTTCCTTCGTTTGCTTTTTGGAAGCGGCGAAATGGCCCCGCTTAAAAAGAGAGCCTCCTGCAAATGAGATCGTAAGTAATGACTTCAGGGTCAGCGTGCTTTAACTATTTCAAGGTGTGTGCGCAATACGTCACCAATATTTCTCCGGATAAAACTCACTCGGAGCTCTTAATGAGACGAACGAGCAGTAAGGAAATTGCAGCAGAAGGACAAGCGTCCGAGAGACAGATTCACGCGACAGAAGGAACGAAAGCAGAAGAAATAAATGAGGAGGAAGAAGAAGAAGAAGAGACGGAAAGGTGGAGAAGCACAAACAAGGAGAAACCAGAAAACAGATTGAGAAAAAGACAGACGGATAGAGACATTCAGGGAAGGAGTGGAAAGAGAGAGAGGAAGAAGGATATGAAGAAAGAGACAACAGAAGAGAAGAGAAAAAAAAAGAGAGGAGGGAGAGAGAATAGCAAGAGATACTGGAAGGAAGATAGAGGGGAAAGATAGACAGATAGAGATGGATAGAAAGAGACAAGAAAAGAAAGGGAGAGAGAGAGAGAGGAGGGAAAATAGAAGGAAAGAGAGGAGAGAAAAAATAAGAAGAAGAGAGGAGCAGGATAAGCAAGACAGATAGCAGAGAGGGGAAATATAGACAGAGGTAAAGAAAAAAGAGACTAAAAAGAGATTGGAGAGACGAGAATAGGAAAAGAGAGAGGAGGAAAGATGGAAGATAGAAGGAGAGAGAGGAAAGAGACAGAAGAAAAGAGAGGAGAATAGGGAGAGAGGGAACAGAAGACAGAGGGGAAAGAAAAGGGCTGGAGAGAAGACAGGATACAGATAAAGAGAGGAGCAGGATAGATAAAAGATAGGGGGAAGATAGGAGAGAGAGGAGACAAAGAATATGAGGAAATAAATGGGAGAAAGAATATGTGGAAAGATGCAGAAGAAAAGAGAGGAGAATAGGCAAAGAGGGGAGGGAACATAGATAGAGGGGAAAAGAGGCTAGAGAGAAAACAGGAGGAGAGAGAAAAGGAAGGATACAGGAGTAGGCTAGATAGAAGAGAGAGGAAAGAAAAACGGGTAAAGAGAGGGGAAGTTAAAAAAGAGACAAGAGAAGAGAGAGGAGGAAGGGAGGGAGGGAGATGAATAAGAAGAGATGGTGGGAAGATAGATAGAAAGAAAGAGAAAGGAGAAAGAATATGAGGAAAAAAGAGAATAAAATAGATGATAATAAGGAGAGAAGGAAGGGAAGATAGAGGAGAGAGGAATTGAAGAGAAGATGGAAGGAGAGAGAAAAAGAGAGAGGAGACAGAAGGACGATAGATAGAAGATAGGGAAAAGATATACAGAGGTAAAGAGATGGGTTTGTTATTTGGTTTTTAGGAGCATTAGCAACTAAGGCCATATTGCTCCGGGATATGCGGTGGTCATTCCCTGACCTTTTCGCATCCTCCGTATTTGGTGGTGACCGGCTCGAACCCCGGTCTAATCAAGAAGCGTGTGCTACGCACTGCTGCTCCAAGGGAGGGGAAGGTAAAAAGAAACACGAAAGGAGAGAGAGGAGAAAGAGGAGAGTAAATTGAGAGAGGGAGAAGGAAAATAGATAGAGAAGGGGCTGGAGAAGAAAGAAAAGAGACAGAGGAAAAGGGAGTGGTTCGAGAGAAGTTTGAAAGGGACAGAAAAGAGAGGGGGCAGAGATGAGGAAGATAAACAGAAGAGAGGGACGAACAGACATACAAGCATAGCTATCTATAAAGAGAGACGAAAACTGATAAAAGAGTAAAACAAGAGTGAAAATAGAAAGAGAGAAAGCGAGAGGGAAGGGGGGGAGAGAGAGAAAGAAAGCGAAGGGAAGAGAAGATTGAAGAGGGGAAATAGGAAGGAAACCGCAAGGAACGTAAAGAGGAGGATGGTTAAGAAAGTGTAACAGATTGAAAGAATAAACAGAGAGAAAGAGAAACAAAAATTCAAAAGTAAATTATTACTTGAACAGCAGTGGAGTTTTGTATCTCTTGTCACTTTCTTCTGTTGAAAGTTTGTTTACTAACGAAAAAACGTGGAAGGTGTGGCAGGGAATAATAACATTCCCTCCGCCTGAGACCGGCTGATCGCATCTCCAATTGAAGAGGACATCAGAAATCCCTCCAGTCTTCGACGGGAATTCAACTCTAAAGGAGTGGCAAAAATGGCCGTTTATTGTGCCGAGTGATCTGCCACGAAGGACAGGAAGTAGCCAGAGAGGGAAAGTGAGCAAAAGAGGATGGATATGCGCGTAAAATTATGAAAAGGAACTCTCGAAAGAAAAGCAAAATAAGGAGAGTGAAGTGAACACAGAACGGGGGGGGGGACTGAAATAAATAAAGACAAACTTCACTGGATTTCGCATTTCGGAAACCATGCGAAATGCGCGATGCGATCCGATGCATCTTTGTTCCTCCGAGCATCCCACTTCGCGCATCGTGCAGGAAATTGAATGAACAGAAACTGAAGATGTTCGATGCAATGCTCGAGATCGAATTAAGGAAGGGGGGAGTCACAAAGGATCAAAGGAATGAAATTAGTTCGCTTTTATGAACGGCAAAGTGAAGGCGCAATATTTGAGTTCAACTCCCGGTTGTTAGCAAAACCGGCAGACGATCAATTACAGTCAGCGCCCTCTGTCGATGGTAAACTCATCGGGCCGGTTCATAGCTAACAAGAGTTCCTTCTTAGCTATGAACCTTATTCCTTTCAGACAGGTCCCTCGATATTAGGGCCTCGTGCGGGGGACAAAGGTCATTAATGAAATATCTATTGGACGCTACGAGTAACTTCGTGATGAGTTCACGCTTGATTGTCGTCTGCCTTGCAAGTCACGATTTCGCCACACACGCCGAACTCCGGACGAAATTGTTATTGCCACCCTTGCGTGGCTTTTATGGTGCAGTGAGGGAGGCACGATGATCGGGGCAATAAAGGGTGTTGCAGCGAGGCCGGGCGCACGTAGTAAAAGATGAAAGAGGAGGCCGGCTAAGTACTCACCTCTTCTGTCTCTTTGTAGTGAAAATCGCCGTAAAGCCACAGCGGTACGAGGCGTTCTGATGAGAGAATCTCCATCCTCCACGATGCACCACCCTCCCTTTGCTCGAGGGAGAGCAGGGGAAGGCCTGGGACCGAAGAGACACAATCACGTGATGCTGTGACGTCATATGAGACCTTTAAACTTGTTACTTATCCTTTTGAATGAATATGTACACGGAAACCCCATGGAATCAACTTTCGCAGCTGGCAGTTTACTTTGATATAATGCGAGGATGTGGGCCCACTCTTTTGGGGGAATCAACCTCTCCCTGCACGAGCAAACTCATTCAAAATTGTCGTAGGAGTAAAACACAAGCGTAACTTCTGTTCTCAGGCCTCTTGTCATCAGCATGTCCATCCGTCAGTCTGGCTGTGCGTACGCATGTGATAACTCGACTACCAGTGGATGGACACTGGTGATATTTAATATTCGGTTATTTTAAAAAGAAATGTCGAGTCTTTCCAATTTTCACTAAAATCGGACCAATAGAAATTCAGAAATTATTATTTCTTCTTTTTGATGTGAAAACAACTTTGGCAGCACCAAATAATTTTTTCTGATTGGGAACGAAAATGCGAGACAGAAATGACGCTAGCTCAGTCACTAACTTTTATTCGGTAGAGTAAGTAGCGGGAGTAAGCATAACATGTTACATCGTTCATACTAAATATTTCGGACTGAAGTAAAACCGATTAGTAACGAAAATTTGAGACGGAAATGACTCTAATAACGTTAACTCAGTCACTAATGTTGATTCAGTAAAGTTGTGGATGTGAGCATAAAACGTTCCATCGTTCATATTAAATATTTCGGACTGAACTAAAACGGATTGGTAACGAACATGCAAGACGAAAATGACGAAAATTACGTCACTTCCTAAATGAAGCTAACTGAGTCACTAACGTTGATTCAGTAGAGTAAGTAGCGGGCGTGGGCATAACACGTTACATCGTTCACATTAAATATTTTAGACTGAAGTAAATCCCAATAGGTAACGAAAATCGGAGACAGAAATGACGCTAACACAGTCACTAACGTTTATTCAGTAAAGTAGTGGACGTGAACATAAAACGCTACACCGTTCATACTAAATATTTCGGATTGAAGTAAAACCGATTGGTAACGAAAGTGCGAAACGGTAATTACGTCACTTCCTAAATGATGGCTAATGAAGCTAACTCAGTCATTTAACGTTGATTCGGTAGGGTGTGAGCATAAAACGTTACACAGTTCGATACTTCGGTTCTATTTTTTGGGGGGTGGGGGAATATCACTAGGCTATCTGTATACCATATATTGTAGCTGAAGCACATGTGTTTGTTGCCATGCTCTGGTGTTAGGAATGAATGAACAATTATGACAAATGCGCAGAAACGAAATATTCTTGGTTCACGCATAGAAGTCGTTGCTTTTTGATCGTTTTCATTGTTCTCAGTTTACTAAATAAATCGTGAATCACAAAAGAAATGTTAAATATTGCTAATTTCAATTGTTATTAAAATCCAGGGACAAATAAGTAAATGCATTACGAAAGCGTTGACAGCATGATACTATCATTTAATTTATTAAATTACAGAGCCTGAAAAAAAAATATAAATAAAAATCTAACGCGCCTGAAAAGTAACGCACTGCGTACACTAACTAAGGGAAGTGAATGTCTTCCCTCAGTATTCTAAAATTCATTGGGAACTTCCTAAACAAGTGTGTTGTTCGTGAACAAACAACATCATAATGGAAATGCATCGCTGTTCTCTCGCAGATAAAGAAGACATTGTAATTGATCCTTTAGATGCATTCCTCCGATGAGGGCCGGCGATACACAAATTAACCGCATATGGAATCTTCATTTATTATCTCATAACGATACTAAGAATTACGTCTTATGACCGTACTGGGGATCGCTGTACATTTGCTGCCCTAACAGAGTTCGTTGTTCCAAGAGATATTTCCACCAGAGTGGTTCGGCAGACAAGCATTTCTGTACTCACATTTACTAATTTCGCATTGTTTGCGAACATATAATAAATGCCCGATGTTAAATGTGAAACGAAGGAGAGTAAAAATCGATCGGCGTTCTCCATCTCTGGTTTGTAGTTCGCAATGAAAAGCATTATTGAATAAGCGTCCTAATATCTCCCTTAGTAATTCTGCGCACGAACTTTGAGTTGCTACAAGGGGAAGCCGGAAATGCACTAACAATACCACGGACGCATTCTCAACCGAAGCGTGGATAAGTTACAGTATTTGAGAATCAAGTAAAAGACAGACTTTGTTGATGCGCTCAACTTTCAAAGAAAGACTTAACTGCAAATATCAGACTTACTTTAATACATTCTGAGATGTCATTCAACCTTGTTGAAATGCTTTTCTTTGAGTGTAATTTCTCAAAGAATGGCGGCCACGTTTCAAAAGTTCTTAAATAACGCTATTCCCGGATGGCTTTAAGAAAATATCAAGTTCTGCTAAGATTACTGCAACGTCTTGGATTATTTCTTGTTTTTTTCCTCCCAATTTTAGAATTCGGGTAGCGTTTCTAATACTTTGCCCATTCACTGTATGTTAATTTAATCTTTGTTGTAGTAGTGTTCCTCAGATTTATCCAGAAATGCGAGTCTGAATACTAAAATGGATTAGAGTTTTGCATTTTGCTGCCTCGACTGTTTCGTCTACTCCAGTTTTGTGGAGTGTCAATGCGATGGAAAGGTTGATTGCAAAGCTGAGTTAGGCTCAATTACAATTCAATGGAATGTATACATCAAGACATACGCTCCCTCCAAAAATTTTGGAATCACATTTCGTTTATCTTACAGTATTTGAGAATGAAGTAAAGGCATGCTTTATTGATGGTCTAAAATATTCTTGACTATTCTAGACCATCAACAAGTATCTAGAATCTTTGTTGATGTTGTCAACAACATCGAGAATATTCATGATGGTCTAGACTCTAGAAGATATTCTTTGTTGATGATCTAGAATATTCTTCGTGGTCTAGAATATAGAAGAAATTCTTTATTGATGGTCCAGAATATTCTTTATTGATGGTCTAGAATATTCTTTAATGATGGTCTAGAATATAGAAGATATTATTTATTGATGGTCCAGAATATTCTTTATTGATGGTCTAGAATATTCTTTAATGATGGTCTAGAATATAGAAGAAATTCTTTATTGATGGTCTAGGATATAGAAGATATTCTTTAGTGATGGTCTAGAATATAGAATAGATTCTTTGTGATGGTCTAGAATATAGACCACATTTATGTTAATTTAATCTTTGTTGTAGTAGTTTTCTTTGTGATGATCTATATTCTTTGTTGATGGTCTAGAATATTTGATGGTCTAGAATATAGAAGACATTGTTTATTGATGGTCTAGAATATAGAAGATATTCTTTAGTGATGGTCTAGAAAATAGAATAGATTCTTTGTGATGGTCTAGACTATAGACCACATTTATGTTAATTTAATCTTTGTTGTAGTAGTGTTCTTTGTGATGGTCTATATTCTTTGTTGATGGTCTAGAATATTCTTTATTGATGGTCTATATTCTTTGTTGATGGTCTATAATATTCTTTATTGATGGTCTATATTCTAATATAGAAGGCATTGTTTATTGATGGTCTAGAATATAGAAGACATTGATTATTGATGGTCTAGAATATAGAAGATATTCTTTAGTGATGGTCTAGAATATAGACCACATTTATGTTAATTTAATCTTTGTTGTAGTAGTGTTCTTTGTGATGGTCTATATTCTTTGTTGATGGTTTATATTCTTTGTTGATGGTCTAGAATATTCTTTATTGATGGTCTAGAAGGCATTGTTTATTGATGGTCTAGAATATAGAAGGCATTGTTTATTGATGGTCTAGAATATAGAAGATATTCTTTATTGATGGTCTAGAATATAAAAGATATTCTTTATTGATAGTCTAGAATATAGAATACATTCTTTGTGATGGTCTAGAATATTCTTTATTGATGGTCTAGAATATAAAAGATATTCTTTATTGATGGTCTAGAATATAAAAGACATTCTTTATTGATGATCTAGAATATAAAAGACATTCTTTATTGATGGTCTAGAATATAGAAGATTCTTCAAGTCTCAAAATGTTGCAGATTATTCTAAAATATGCTAGAAAGTGGGAGTGTTGTTTCAATATTTTAAATGGTTCTACTAGCATTCGACGATTTAAGGAGACTGGCAGTTCAAAGGATAAACCGGGATCAGGACGACCGCACAGAACAACGGAAGCCCAAGGTAAGACCATAATATTGATTTCTAAGCGCAATCGACTACTTACTGAAATTGAAATCCGAGCTGAGTTCAATAGGAACAGAGAACCTCCCGTGTCTACATCCACTGTAAAACTTCATCTTAAACAAACAGGACTTCGTGGTCGTGTAACGATCGGAAAATTCTTCTTAAAACCGGAAAATCGAAAGAACAATTAGCTTTGGATAAGGGCTATCATCTATGGACAAGTGAAGAGTGGAAAAACGTACTGTGGACTGATGAATCCAAACTTGAAATTTTGAGATCCAAGCGTAGAATTTATGTTCCAATACCACTGAATAAATAATGGTGCCACACTGTCTACAATCGAGCAAAATGTGGTTCCATCATGACCTGGGGATGCTTCTGCTTTTCTGGAATGAGTGACATCGTCAGAATTAAGAGAATTTTAAGAAAGGAAGGCTATAGAAACATTATTGAACATAATGCAATATTTTCTGGACTTCAACTTCGTGGAAGAAATTTCATATTACACAGAATATAAAGGTTTATATTTAAATCATTGGGTGGTCAACTTGCTGTATGCGCTTGTATCGGGGAGGGGATTGTAAGACAACTCCGAGAAGCTGAGTTGCATTCTCGCCGTTCGTCCGTCTGCCTCTGATGCCATTGCATCATCATCAGCGTCTTCAGAAATGCAGAGAGAGAGAGCTGCTTGTGGACAAGAATGATAAGAAGTCATCTTTCGTGATGAATCATTTCTGTTTAGGATCCAATTCAGCCCTAATATGGTACGCACACGAAGAAGCAATACAAAGTGATTCAATATTATAATCACTTTTAAGGATAGCCTAGTATTCACTGCGTTTCTAATATTTTTATCAGTCAATGTATAGAATTTAATATGAATTCTTTTTTTCGAATTCAGTTACTATCAGAAAACAAACTATATATTTTTTTAAAGCTATACAATTTTTAAAGGCTGGTTGTGACAAAACAGAGTGAGTGAATAACAGAGAACCGCAGACACGTGATTTTACCAGACGGCATCTTTTAAACATTAAAAATTCAATCTTAACTGAAAAAGAGAATTTTCTTGCTGTCAAAGAAAACGCGGCATTGCCACACACACCATCCGTACACCCTCTCTTCTCTTCCTCATCGGATGTGAAGGAGACTTGGAAATGTTGATAACCTCAGGCAGCAAATGCAATCACTCAATTATTCGATAACCGTTCCGATCTATCTATCTAAGCCAATAAAAGTTTCCAAAATCACGTCTTCCCTAATCGACTACTGCAAAAGGGGATGAGGGAAGAGAGGGAAGACGTAATGTATCTCAAATAGAAACTTCCGGGCGACCAATAACTTATAAGGATGAAAATCAATACTGGAGAAAAAGAGTTGGTCTGCTTGAAATCAAAAATGCCTCCGCGTCAATGCGATTTCAAAGTTTTCCCTGCTCTCTCTCTCTCTCTCCATCTCTCTCTTATATGATGATAGAATAGAAGTGAAAGATAAATACTGCCTGGAGCTTTGAAGGCGAGGAATACGAAAGAACCGGAGAGAAAATAACGGGCTGGAGAGATATTTCTTAATAAGTGACGTAAACGGAATTAACATTAATATTTGATCTTTCCTTCTTTCCCTCTCTCTCTCTTTCTCTGGGCTACAGTCTGTACGCATACATTTTTTTCCCCCTAGCATTATTCACAGCGTGAGACGTGTCCTTTTAGTTGTAGTAAACACATTTCGAGTAAGAACCGACCGAAATTAATGAATCTCGGAGGAATATCAGAGTGCGCGTGAGTTTCTTTTTAAAAAAAGAGGAATTCCTGTTTTTCAGAAATGTAAATGAATTTTCGGATCTATTCAGGTGCATTGAATTAGCAGCGCGATGTGTTTCTATGATGGCGTAATTCTGGTAGATTTATTTTTCTTCCTTGGGCTTCATTTGTATAAGTGGATGTTGAAAGGAAATCAGTCCCCTTCGATGATAAATTTTCCACTACCATTCAAATGAAACAAGCTTTTTTTTTTGGGATGAACAGTTCAAAGACACGCTCGGTTAGAAGTAAGCATCGGCAACTTTGAAAATTTGTCCCTTTGTGTCACAACACAAGAGACAACCTTAGCATGGAAATCTCTAGATGTAGTAGACAGGCTGACAGATCAGGGCTGTGGGATGGATGTTGCAGCACCACATACCTTTCACATCCACCCAGATGTTAAACGAGTCTATAATTTTAAGTTATTAACGCTAAAAAATATAGAGCGCAACGTAATGCTGTACTTTAAGTGACGGGCCATTTTTCCTTTATGGCCCACCTTGATTGCAGTATATCCTTGACTTGGAGCATTATGGCCTAAGTTGTCATAAAAAATTAAATCAGCCAACCAATATATTCCGGAGTATAATTAGACATATTTTTTGCATTAAAAAATTGGGGTTTAATGATGCATTCACGTATAAGGCGACCCCTTTTTAGAATCGTCTTTTGCATTTTACCTCAAAATTACACCAGTTCAATCTTTCACCTACTAACGCTTTTGTCTATAATTAGTTGGACAATTGGCGTCATGTTTCTTTCATTGTACCCTCTACCAAGATCTTCATCAAGAAATATTAATCATTCATGATTTCGCTCCTGGAAACGAACAAAATCTTATTTAAAACCAAAAAAAGAAGTTTCATTTCTTTCCAAATTTTTGCCAATAAATTGTTAGAGACGCTACCATCTTCTTGCCTGGTCCAATCCCCTGGAATTGCAAATTCTGGAACTTCAATTATTTAAATTATACCGAAAATTCTATGCGAGCATTCTAGAGAATCTGCTGAGTCTATATTCCTTCTGTATCTTAGACCTCCTTGGATCCCTCCAGTGAACTCAAGATCCATCACTCTTCAATCGCATTATTCAAGATCACGTATTCAGGAAACCGTACAATCTAGAATTACACTCCTTTCTGGCTGTTTTACAAAGTCTTATATAATGGGAATGTACCAAGATAGACTGCAACTAGAATTCAGGATCCACCCTACATAAGATACAACGGATTTTCACATCCTCTACATCTTGCGTAATGGTGCATTACAGTAAAATCTACATTAACAACCACTGTCAAATGGCAAATATTCCAAACATGGAATATTACAGAACAGTTCACGGGACACGTTTTGAATATCTCTGTTATAATAACCAAAAGAAGATTTTTAAAACAAATGGCAGTTTCCCCCTCTCAATTATCAACTGATCCTCCCAGTCTGTGGACTAAATCAGCGTGGAATTGTATTGGCAACTGTGATAGTCACTAGTTCCTTTATACGTCAGTAAAAAAGGAATTTTTTATGGAGGTACTCATTCTGAATTCCGCGTTTGATCTACCGGGTCAGTCTGCAGAACTTCAATCGATATTCGGACACCTGCTACGCTTTGTCTGGAGATGGTCTGTTGATTGATGTTACAGAAAGAGCGATGAGATACTTCAAGACGTCCAGTAAACTTGGACAACTTGAGACATCACATCTGTCCTGACGTAGTGTCAATGAACAGACCAATGCAGCTATTTGGGACATTATCAAGCTTAATATAAGTCTGCCACTTGGATTTAATAAGATTGGTATTGAAAATACCAATCATCAAAAAGAAGAACAAAGAGGTATAAATAAACAGGTAGACGGCTCGGCCGATAAACAGATAACATACTGAAGAAGAAATTAAGAAAGCTTTGCTATTGTCAATACATTTTGATGGTAGTGAACACATCTACAGTGCCCTCGTGGATAGAACAGTTGGTAGAATCGCCCTCCTCCCCACAACGAGTGGAAAAGACCCCAGTTCAAGTCCTGTGGATGATGTGGGGAATTTTTATGGTCTTAGGCGAGGGCAGGCATGGTTTTTTCTCCCAGAAACTCGGGTTTTTCATCCAGCATACAGTAAATCGACCAAGGAACACACACGGGTCCTGAAACCCTACTACAACGACATTTACACTTGCGAAGCTACTTTTAACTCCCTCTGTATTCTGTGTACGTCAGTAAGTTGCCTTTTCTCTTTTACTTAAAAAAATGTCTTTTAATATCCAAGACACTCCTTAATAACAGACATCCTTCTGGCTAATATAAATCTTTTCTTCTTTTTGTCGGCCCTCTTTCATTCATCAAGACATCCCTGGTCCAATTAAAACCTTAATGAAGCATTTCTGACTTAATAAATACGGCCATGGCACAGATACGCAAGATATACTTAAAAGATAATTTGAGCGTTCCAAAAAGAGAAAATAAAAAGCTTCATTATACCGGGATCACGGACAGAAAAGCCTAAAGAAACTCATCAAATGAGAAGATCAGTAGAAATAATGGAAAACAAACACGAAAATAAATAAAAGAAGAGAGAAAACAAACCATGTATCGTTGGAGTGATGAAACAAGAAGAAATATGTCTTCGCCGGCCCTTCCGCATAAGTTATTTTCTTCAACAAAAACGACTGTGACATATCTAAGAAAATGCTTTGAACAATAGGATGATAAAAAGAAATATTTCACGTGATATATAGGTGGTAGCAACGCTGGTTTTCTTTGAAACTAAATTAGGTTGCTTCCAATGACACATTAGAGCAATATATAGTTACTTAGAGAGGGTGGATAGAGAAATGATAGCTCGCTAGGGTTCAGAAAACATTGCATTGCTTACAGAAGAAATCTTGCCTGCAGCTAATGGTATTTCGGGACTGGATGCTTGCAAAATATGATGAGAACAAATCCATATAAGGATGGGTTATCGGAAAGACTCGGCAACTTACATTGGGTCTTATCTTAATAAATACATTAGAAAAGATCTCGGAGGGAGACTGTGTGATGACTGGAATAGAAAAAATAAATAGATGGACAAATAGACAGAGAAAGATCTCTTTTTATTTTAGGAGTTAATTTAGAATTTTTTATTTGAACTTTTAGGACAAAGGAGAGGAAGATAACTGCAATATGACATCGTTGTAGAATTAAAATTGCGAAAAAAAGAGTTTTTTCTTGGCAATACCATTGAAACAGCTCTCAGGGTAGTTAACCGTATTGTAGATCAACGGTGGTAATACTTCTGAATGGGAGACTGCTGTTTATTTGAAGTTGAGCATTGAAATTTAAATATTCCGGGATGAAATTCATGCTACGAATGAAAAATGTAAACACGTACAGAGTTTGACCTCGATCATTCTACTGTATGTGGCTCAGATTTAATCTAAGCAAGGGTTCAGAGGTCGCAACAGGAAAATGAAGGGAAGCGGACAATCCGTGACACTTGTCGTCATTCTTATTACGATGACCCAACACACAATGGGAGATAATCACGCGACACTGATTTCCGGTTCTACCCTACCCAAATTACAATAGGATAATTGTTGAGTTGATTGCCTCCCACTTCGTGTTGAATCATCGAGTATTCAGGAATGTTTCTGAGTTTCCACCTTGCTTCCCATTGCTGTACCTAAAAATTAACACATGACGCTTACTCGGATTCTGAGCATTCTCTTGGTTCTTTGGCCTTAGTTCTTTGAAACAAAAATAAAAACAACAACATATAAGGTGGAAAATAATCTAGGAGATCTTATAGGGATTTCCAATATTATTATGACGAAAATCCTTTGAGAATAAATACGCCAGAAAAACCAAAGATAAACTTCATTATAAATAATTCATCTTTAGCCTTCTAAGATGTCCAAGTCTACACCCACTATTCTCTGACATAGATGCTGCTTGAGAATCTTTCACTTCCCTCTTCCCCTACTCTTTCTCGATCGCTGAAAGAGCTTGGATTAATGAAAAAAGGGAAATAGGGAAAGCAAGAGAGTAGAAACAGGAGGTTTAAATCCAGCCAACTATCTTACCTTCAAGTCACGATCGGGCAACACCGGACTCAGCAATACAAAGACAGAGCTGCATATCAATAAACCTGTAAAGGAACGTTTATAGAGGGGGGGAATAAAATATTCTTCCTTTCTCGCTACTTCTCGTCTTCCTTGGTCATACAGAGGACAGGCTAATTCTTCCGAGAATATCTGTTTGGTATTCTCTTCACCAGAAACGAACAAACCGTAGTTTCCTTCGATCCGGCTGTACACCAAATATATTTTCATCTTGAAGCGTCCAGAAATATTCGTAGCTCTTTGATGTAAATAAAATATTCAAGTATTTATAAAAATATTCGAGAAGAAATGGTAGAGAGCGCTGCGATGTAAGTGCTGCTGGAATTTTGAATAATTTGGTTCAACGCTAGATAGAAATATCTTGATCAAAACGTGCCAGAACGAAGAGAGAAATTATTTAACCAAACAATACGAATTGTTATGAAACCTGGATGAAAATTCTGCTGTTCAAACGTACAGTAGAAATTGTGAACTCCTTTGTCGATAAGAAAGGATAAATATCTACACGGAGAGTATCATATGATGGAGTTGATCCCACAGGTGGGTAACAAATCATACGACTCCTTTTTTATTTTCTATACACAGCTTCTCTTTTATCTGCAAAGTCCGGTGAGGGCAGGAAATGTAAGCTGTCGGTCTTTGGACCAGTTCCAAATAGGACTGATGCACCTCTAAAACACCTTAACCCGAGGCTGTTGTATTGGCAGAAGGCAGAATCGTAGCTGAGGTGCAAGATTAGATTTTGTGTGAGATGGTGAATTGTGTTTCCTAAGGAGTAAATATCATTCAAAAAATATCCGTCGATTTCCAAACTTTTTTGGGGCTGTTTGGTTCACAAGGGAGTTTCCGAATCTTTTGTGATTTACCACTGCATTTTACGGGTGTCCATCATCCTTTTAAAACCGTATTTTCTTCTTTGTCGTAGGGAGCAAAGTGTCAGTTATCACTTTGAATTTTCAGTGAAGCTTTTAATGCTCTTTTCACCCAGTAGACACAAACAAAGAGAAGGCCTCCAAGGCTGCAGGATGATGGATAAGTAACACCGCTCTTCCACCTTTTGATACGCTTCTCTAATGCAAATAGCGACTCCTAACAACAGAGTGTTTAAAATTCATTTTTTTTTTTATTTTTAAAAACTTAGATACGCAGAGGGTTAGTGGGGGGGTAAAAGGCTCTCCCCCGAAATTTACATTTTATAGATTTTATATCTTATATAAATCTATAACATATTTTATAGAATAACGTAGAAAATGTTTGTCATGTGATCAGACCCATCGAATTAACTAAATCCGTTTTATCCATGTCAAAGAGCATCATACCATGATGCAGCACGCCATGGTGGCTGACCTAATTGTACAAAATCTCTCGTGGGTAGCGCAATTCGTAGAATTGCCGACCTCCCCAAAGTGGAAAGGACCTGAGTTCGAGTCCTGTCGATGACGCGAGGAATTTTTACGGGCCTTTCTCACAATGTGGTTGAGTTAATCGGTCTCAGGGGATGGTATCATGGATTTTTCTCCCGGGTTTTCGTCCAGCAAACAGCAAATCGACCACAGAACAAATGCAATTTACAGACACTTATGGAGCAATATGGCTTTAGTCGCTGATGTTCCCAAAAACCTTATAAAAACAACAACAATCCTATACAAGGTCATTTAGAATGCATTTTGCAAAAAAGGGAGTTGTTCCTGTTGTACGACAACACTAGGCGTCATTGTGTGCTACTTCTAAAGGATTTTTTGGCAAAGCGTGGAATTGTGGAGCTAACTCCACCTTCTTCCCCTGATTTATCTGGTTTCCCTAAATCAAATCCTTTAATGGCCTCTGGACGGTATAAAAGAACTTTTAACAACTGCCCTACTTTACAGCTCTGGAACTGTTCAAGACGATTACTTTGAGAAAACTTTAAAAGATTTTTCAATTCTAACATCTTGATTTCTTCAAATCGACTCGGTCGTGGAACTTAATTGCCAAACCTTGTATGTGGTGTTACAAATATTTTGCTGGGTTCCTGTACATCACACGATGGCTATCATCATTCCTTCTGTATGGTTGGAAAGTCCTTTAAGTCCATTTCATTCCCGCCGGTCTTGGATATTCCGCTTAGTCTCTCCGCTAACAACGCTGAGTCACCCATAGAGATAAGTGGAGCGTGCAGTTTATGAGATACCTTCGCAGTATTCTTAAGGTGGATCATAAATGGTTGAATATGAACCAGTTAACCACGCTTACCCCGAGATTAACGAGCGATGGTAAGTGTCATAAATGGCTGAAATATTCCAGCATTGTATCCACCTACAATAGTTCATTTATCAGCAGAAATACTGCTCTCTCTCTCTCTCTCTCTCTCTCTCTCTCTCTCTCTCTCTCTCTCTAAGATAAGCTTTTACGGCAGGCCGTCCACTTATATCTCCGTCCCTAATTAACAGCGATTAAGCGACCAGTATCTGTAAGTTAATGACTTCGAAAGTAAAAGAGGCTTAAAACATGAGAAGAATGAGCATCACTGTTCGGATCTATTCCGGCGTTGCTGCAGAATAATCCAGAGAAATGAGATACAGAGAAGGCTTTTCTTCTCCATACAAGACAAAATTGTTACAGAATTCACCCAAATATGGTTAATTGTGAGGGTAAATAACTTGAATATTCTCTCTTTCTTTATGTCAAAAAAATTAAGTCCATGGGTTCAAAAATTTAAAAATGCGTTTTTACATTGCACAATATTTCTGCTGTTTAAAAGGCTCATCCATGGAAAGTGGCATCAAAAGAAAAAGACATTCCCAGCCATGTTATCTACAGAAAAAGTGATGCTAACCTTATCTTGATAGATAAAAAACGGGGTTATTTTCAATGATTCATGACGAAGGGAAGACTTATCAATAGCGATTTATACTGTGATATGCTTCGAGCTGTCTGAAGGATTCAATTAGGGACTAATCGTACAGGGATAATCTCAAAAGGAGTTTGTTTACAGCATGAAAACGTCTGCTTGCATAGTATTCTCGCAACTGTTGACACAATTCAAGGCCTGCGTTTCCAAGTCCTCCACACCTACCTCATTTCTAACTCCAAGCGGCTACCATCTTTTTGGACCAATGAAAAGCGTTGGGGGAAAATAATTTTCACTGGGTGATAATGTCCAAAGAGTTGTGCTTAAATGGCTCAGCAAACATCCAAAGAAATTGTCCTCTGTTGGCCATGGTAACTACTCGTGTCACCTTTGATTTCCAATTATGAATTTGGGATATATTCGTACACATCCAGTCCACAAGCACCTTCCCTGAATCCAAGAATTTTCTCATAATTATTGGTAAGATTTTGCTTGCCTACCCTAATTTAAGTGGATGGACTCCATCCAACCCAGAAGCCCTTTTTTTATTTTTAAATTCAAAAATTTGTCTTCCACTTTCCTTTCAGTCATCACAAAACTATTAAGCACTCTGTTAGAGTTTGATCAACTTCTGGCATCCCCTTCCCTAAAGAATTTCTCATGTATGAATGCAAATGCAAAATACCTATTCAATTTGTCAGCAACTTGAGCAGGGTCATCAACAGTTAGCTCATTGACATCAAGTGGCCCAATATGATTCAACCCCTTCCTTCTACTGTTAATATAAGTATAGAAGTCTGCTTTTCTTTGCATTCTTTTCCAGAGACTTCAATCTGCGTCATTGCCTAACTTCCTTTGTGACTTGATTACAAACTAATTTATATCTGCCATAGGCTTCTGTGTCAACTGATAATTTATATGTATCCAATGCTCTTTTCTTCTCTGCCACATTTCTCAATAGTTCATCTGCCATCCATTTAGGTCTAAATCTTGAACAGCATTTCTTAGTTGGTATGAAAAGCCTCGTAGTTTCCAAGATTATTTCCTTGTATGCTTCCCATTTAGAATTTGCCGTTGGTAACATCATCACTTTGTCCCACTGTTTAGAATTTAAAAACTGTCTGAGACCTCTGCAGTCACCCTTACGAAAGCCTTTCCCTTTATCCCTGATGGTAGGTACATCTTTGAGTAAATCCCACATCAGTACATGATAACTGCCATCTAGTGGTTCCTTTATCTGTAGATTCTTCATACATGAAGAACAGCATAACCCGTCCGCCCCTCCTGTTCTGTTTATCCTTCCTGTTATACATTGCACTCCCCATATTCAAATTCGGCATCACTTAGTGTGAATGACGCCATATCTCCACCATTCCTGCAATGTCTGCATTCCATGACTTAATAAATACTTCAAATTTATTTACAATTCGCACTCTCTTCTGCAATTATTATAATTGAACTGTAAAAATAATAATAACTTCTAACACCCCTTGATATCTCCCATAAAACTGTCTTTATTATAATCTTACAATAAGAATAACATCAATTTATTAGTCTGCAAAAAAAAACTACATCTACGTGCATGATATTTACGTAGATAAACTAAGGCTTCTCCTTGGACAATCCATGGTAAGCTTGGAGTACAATACATCGACAACAGTTAGCATCTGAATAATTTTAAATTTAAATAAACTTAAGCAAATGCAATTTAGTTTTATAAAAAATAGGCTACCGTGATATCACAATACTGCAGGATTTTCAAAGGTAACGGGTGCTAGATTACTAGGAGGAAGAATAACGCGCCTAATTATATGTTAAAGACAGTGGGGAGAATATCACAAAGTCACTTAAGTGCCACGCAATATTTATAGCCACCATAGTTTTTGTTGTACACCAAGCATCTTTAGAACAGACAAGCGTAATTCGGTGTTTATTGTTGCATTGGAAAACCTGTCAAGTTTCTTTTAAGTTGTAAATTGAAACTGTTAGAGAAGATATTTTTCTACTTGCCGATCTAGAAAGAGACTTTCAGAAGTGCATTACATTCCAGAGAAAAGGATAAGTTTTTTTAATGAAAACCCCAAACACGAAAGGTATTAGAATCTTTGGTTCTTGGTACCGTGAATGGGTTGAAGGTTCAGAAGATGAAAGAAGATACTTGTTGAAATAGAGACTTGAATTTCTGTAGATTGTAATTTTAAGGAAATACGTACAAAGGGAGGTTGTTCCAGAAAACAAAAGTTGGAGAAATAAATGAGGAAGAAGAAAAGTTGGTTCTGTGAATTTGATGTTTGACAGTAAAAGAATGTTGACTGGTCGCGGCACGTGTTCTGAGTGGTTTGAAGAGAGAGCGGGAATTATAGAAGACAATTCAGAAGAACAGTGCCCATGGAAGTATCTATAGAAAAGGCATGCAGCAGAAACAGGACGTCGATGAGACAGGGAGTGGAGAACTTTGTAAGAAATGGGTCATTAATTAACCTAACTGATCTCTTTTGAATGAGAGTTTAGAAACCATAAAGAGAGATTATGGGAGTACGGCCCCAGCTGTGGAACAATGTTCCATGGTAGGGTGTATTTGTTGTACAGCGTGAGTAGCTGTTTGGAAGGAACGTACGCCGAGAGCGAAAGTGAAAACCCAGTTTTGTATATGAAGAGGAAGCAATATTTGTGACATGTTTATGCCAAGAGAGAGTAGAAGTCAGGGTAATCCCTAATAGAGATATGTGATCTTGTCAAGACATCTGAGTTTCGTCGAAGATAAGCATAGGAGCAGAAGAATCCGTTTTGCGAGGTATAAGACAGGGCTGGGTTTTAGAAGGATTTAAATTAACTAGGTTATCTTTTCCCCACTGTAAAATTATCTGGAGATCGGCACTTTAGAAATTCGAAAAGTTGAAGCTGTTTGTGCAGGGCAAGGTTTCTCAAACTGGAAGGTAGAATGCAATATGCTATCATCAGCAAAACTATGGATAGGATTTCCAATCAATGGAAGAAGGTCATTAATATATAAAGAGAAAAGAGTAGGAGAAGGATTGAACCTTAGGAAATACCAGCATCAGTAGAGAAGTTAGAAGACACAGATCACCTGCAATGAGCAGTCAGAAACTGAGAAAGGTTTGTCAACTGAGAAAACAGTTGGCAGTCCTTAAGACGGGAGCTTATTTAGAAGACCTTTATGCCAAACACGATCCATTCAATTTGTCCATAGATGGGTAACATAATCCAATATAACACCAGTGGATCGACATTGACAGAATCCATATTGGCGATCATTGATCAAATGGAAGGTTTCTGGATTGGAAGTTGGCGATTAATGGATTTCTCAATTATTTTAGGAAGAGTTAATAATACTATTCATCATATGCGTTGTAAATAAGTTGGTCAATGAGGATTTGTAGTATATTGTGGGGGTTTGATGGCGCATAAGCTGCTTTGACTATAATGCGCTGGTTAAACGGAACCAAAAGAGAAATAAATCAACACTTTGATCTAGGTTTTCTTTTCCTGTAAACACCCGTAATTTGATTATGAAAAGTAATTATAAAAAGTATCTGTCAGGGTATCATGCCCCTTCCTCCCCATTGTTATCTTAATGGTTGAGTTAATAGATTATAACCCAGAGGCATCGCGTTTTAGGGAAACTTCCTCTTTTGTGTTTTTCAATATTTTATATTATGTAAGAATTTCTGCTTTTTATTAATTTACCAGCAGTAAAGTCAATATTTACTTTTAAAATAAATATTTAGTATTACACATTAAAAATATGTATTCCACCGACTGACAGGGCATGCCATGTTATCACCCCAAGATGTCACACGCTCCAACCCCTTCTCCACTCTGAATTATCCAACCCTTAACTGAACAAAAATTAAGGGGGGGGGTTAATAGATACACGCTTTTTGTTGTTCTTGATACGTCTTTTTCCTAGGAAAAATTCATTCTAATAATCATAATTTATGCATTTTGGTAGCGATAAACTCGAGCATGGAAATATAAAATGCTAATAATTTCTTTTGCAAATGCTTGGTTTACAGGATTTGTAAATATAAGAAGCAGCTACAGCCCACCACCAGGAGCATTAACATATTTATCACAACTGAGTCATTCATTCGTAAAATACGATTACACAGATTTTTACTTAACCGCGAACTGCTTCCTGTAATCAATTTTTAATACTGCTATCGGTGATCATAATTCTTAATAAATGCCGAAAGGAAAAAACCACATTCTTGACTTGCTTTGCAACTCCCTGAGAGTTTAAATAAAGCATCTAGAAGACAGGGGCATGAATTCATTACCCAATTTAGTGGCCTAGAGAGGGAGAAAAAAACAGAGTTTATTACTAACAAGATTGCCTGCACTTAATACAAATGACTATCGATCGTTATTGAAGCAGACCTTTAAAAAAACACCCGGATATACAGATCTGATGAGATTAATTCCCAGAAGTTATTAAATCAACACAAACAAAAATCGATCGCGTAAACAGCCGAAAAGAATTTCCAAAAGAACGTTAAAATCTCGTCACGTGACTTGCTTTCGAATAATAAACATCTACTTGGGTTTTTCCATTGCGCCCTCTACTGGTTTTAGCTCTTAATAATATTTATTTATGGATTATTATTTATGGAAAACGGTGGAATCGAATTATTAAATTTAAAAATTCCACTAACTGTCAACTGATAAATTAATAATATAGTTTAATCCTCGTATTTGAATTTTAATAAATAATAATCAAACAATTTTTGAACGAATAATTAAATTAACGTCTACATATTAAACGATCTTCAATAGAAACATTACTTGGAACACAGAATATTGAATTAACCACCTTTTTTTTTATTATTAAACATATTAAAAGTCTCTCTATCTCTCTCTCCTATCTAATCTTGCTTGCCTCTGTTTTTTGTTTTCTTAGTTTAGCTCTGTATGTTTGTTTTTATATTTTTTCCGGTGCCTTACTTCCCCCACCCGACCCCTTTTTCTTTATTTCTTCTTTATATGTCTGTCCACCTTATCTTCCACTCTTTTGTCTGCTGTCTGATGAAACGTGGCAATCTTAATTTTCCGCAGAAACTAGCGATCACAACAAGAACTAGTTTCTGCCTCCAATTGAGAGTTGGGCAACTCACAATCCTCAAATCCCATTTCGTGTAGTCCTCGACCACCTGCTGAAAAAATTGGTGTTAAGCTTTTATTTCTTATTCCACAATAACCTTGCACGACTTCCGTTGGCGTCTGACAAACTTGTTTTTCTCTTTTATAAATAGAGGACGTACGTGATAATAAATAGTTCGTGGTCTTCAACTTCGATAAGTTTAAGAAGTCACGTTTCCAAGTTGTAAAATTGAATTAATTTATTGATCAGTTAAGAGATTTATTCCTTTTAAATTCTTGTCCTAAACGCTTCCAAAAACTACGAAGCTTGCTTAGGATTGTAATGTGAAAATTGTGGCTTAAAACAGGGGTCTAATCTACAATCTGTGAGCTATAGACATTCCACATTGTGGTTACAAACTTGTATCACAAAATCAGTCATACCCAAGAAAAGTCCACTATTTGGCAAGACAGGACAACGTAAACCTTCTTATTATCCATGAAAAGTTATTACATAAACTGGAGTAAATTGGGATTACTGTGAATCTCCTTCGTTAGATCAGGAGCTGCTAAAACAGGAGAAAGTTGTCATAAATGGACATTGACAAGTATAGGAAGTGGTAGTCTTGAGGGATCTGTATTGGTATCCTTCCTGTTTCTAATCTTTCTTAATTACAACGAGGAGTAACTGCAGAGGAAGTTGTTAAAGTTTGTTGATGGCTTAAAGGTGGGAAGGATGGTTAACGACCAAGCATTTTGCTTCAAAATAACTTAGATCTTTACAGATATGGTTTTAAAAACGAGAAGTTTCTTAAACCATATCTTTAAGTGAAATTTAATGCTTTTAGATATAAGGTTATTTTTATCTGGGGAATGGAAATCCAGGAGTTTCTTTTAAGAGGAAAGACAGGAGTTAAAAGTGGTCAAGGACGAGATAGATCTAAGGGTTAGGGTACAATCAGGAGAAATTCACTGCAATATAACCAGGCATATGATATGTTGTTTATGATATAGAAGACCTTGGTCTGTGTCTGGCAATGATTGTCATGACTTTCGACAAAGGAACGGTACGATGAATTCTTAGTACTGTAACTATTCGAAGGCTGTTCGTTCATGAAAATAACACTACATTGTTTATCTTATAGTTGTTATTTTTGTTGTAGGAGCATCCATGACTAAGGCCATATTGCTCCGTCTATATTGTCTGCAAATTGAGTGTGTTCTGTGGTAAATTTTCTGTTTTATTTGACGAAAAACCTCTTTCCTGGAGAAAAACCATGATTTTTTTTTATATAAACAAGATATCCTCGCCTGAGACCGACTAACTCAGTCACGATGTAAAATGGCCCATAAAATTTGCTCACGTCATCGACGGAACTGGAACTCAGGTCTTTTCCATCCAGTGTAGGAAGGACGACGATTCTATCAACTGTGTTACCAACGATTTATCTTGTAGAGCCTTGTTCGTATGTCGGTGTTCGTAACTTGAGGAGTGGCTGGCAATTTATCATTTCTTATGCTTTTTTTTTTTTAATTTATGGTGCTTTGGTAATAGTTAATGTATCATTTATAATTACCTTAACGCAGCCAGAAAAGTTAATGACGTGGAGAAATTTAAAAGCTTTTAATTCTCATGGAGTTCGATCAAATTGGTTGGTTTGGAAACTGGCATTAAGTGAAGTTAACGCTAACAAAAGTAAACACCGGTGTTTTCATCTCGTCACGTGACTCGAGTTTAATGCATAATAGCTAGACTCCTGGTTGTTTAATTAACGAATCTCGATCTCGTCCCTAATATGTACTCTGTAACAGAAGACTGTTCCGGGATGAAAGTACTTTACAAATATACTGATTTCATAATAATAATAATAGATAAAATAATAAAATTTAAAGAAACTTATCTCTTTGTATAATGTATTGAAATTTTTTATTTTCTTTCTCTGTGTCCTTCTGTTTCTTCTTTTTCTGTGTTGAGGGAAAGAAAGAGGGAGGAAGAGAAGCCATTTACAACAAACAGAAGTTCGATTTGAATAGGCCATTATTTTGCATGCAGAAGTTTTGTGACTCAAACAAATTGCTAAAATATTTAAAAGGAAACTTTGTAGTGCAAATATCGAGGTGAAATATTCAAGAGCTATTGATCGTTTACAGTCCAGCTAATGTCCGTAGTCTGACAGTTGGGTTTCCTTTTAAAAAAAAGAGAAAAAACAATCACCTAGCAGATATTCAAATTCTTTGCAAAGTCTTACTGAATTCGAATATTCAAAAGTGCATTTTTAAAATATTAAAGGTAAAGTCACTTTGGCGTTCCAACAAAGCATTTTAGTTCTATTTAACAAGGTCTCGAAAATCGCCTCAGTTCAAACAGTGTATTAGGAACAGTATCCATTATTTTTCAATACCCTTTCAAGAAATCGAATGAGTAAACGGAATGCAATAACTTTATTCCCCCAAACCCTTCGAAAGTACAATCAGGTAGCCAGCTGCGGCAGATTGGTTTTTCTTGAGTTCGTATTTATCTTCAATATTTGCAATCGAGCGACATGAAAGGGCACACTTCTATCGGCCATCCTTCCACGATAATTTAAATCCAATTGGAAATGACGCAAAATCTTCCATTAGAATAGTTTAGCGAGTCTGTTTGCTTTTAATAAAAAAAAATACGGGACTTGGACTGTTTCTGTTGACATATAGTTACGCAAAGATAGTTCGAACAATTCTAAAATTAATTGCATAAGAGATTTCAATAACAATTTTCCATCTGCGCTTGGAAATCGAAAATTTGAGAACCATTCCAGCTCTATTTGTCTCATTGTATCCTTTTTAATGTCATACTGCTTGTTCCCCAATAGTTCTTAGTGTCAAATCTGTCGTAGCGAATTGAGATGCAAAAAGGAAGTATCTCCAGTCCTGCTGTAAAAATAGAGTACACCATTATGAAATTCTCAAATTGAAAACTTACTAGAGTAATATTAAAAATGCATCGTTGCCTACAATAATTACAAAAGAGCGAAAAAATTTTCCATTTTTTTGTAGGAGTTATTCGAACTTGGTTGTTTATCAAGGAGTACAATAGAATCAAAAGAAAAGAAAATAACATACATTAAATTATTAATTTTTAAATGAAAACAATAGAATTAATAAAATATGCGGACAAATGAACAAGGAATATTTATTAAAATAATAACCCTTCAAAGTGATCTGAACTTGGGACAGACTGAAAAATGTCACCTGAAGTTTAACGCTAATAAATATGAAGTCTACCAAGGTGGATAGCACAGTTGATAGAATGAAAAAGACACGAGTTTGAGTCCTGCTGATGACATGAGGAATTTTTATGGGCCTTTTTCACAATTTTCTCCCAAAAACTCGGATTTTTCATCCAGTAAACTGAAAATCGACACAGACCACTCACAATTTACAGACAGTATACAAGAAGCAATATGGGCTTAGTTGCTGATGCCCCTAAAATTCTACAACAACAACAACAACAATACCATCAGGGAAAACGAATCCAGGAGAAACTTACAGACTATGTGGGAGAGGAAGGAGCTAATGGTGGTTCAGGACAAAAAGACTTATGGATTACGGTATAATCAAATATCAAATTTACCAAGTAGTGTAATTAGGTGATCGGCAAGGGGTGTTCTACAAATCGATTGGAAATTCTGAACGCGTACTCAGTTCTGTATCTGTATTAACGATGTCCACTTAAAAAACTCAATTGTTCTGCCTTTATCATCTCCCTGTAAATCTTGATTTATGCGTTAAGTTGCTGATGCTCCTTAAGTTTTGACGATGAAATTTTTTTGCATTTTTAGCACACTGAATACGGATCCATAACTGAATCCTGCCTCCTTCGCAACGTTTCCAACAGATCAGTACCGGTTGTTCACATTTAGCCAAAAACAGCTGATGCACTCCCATATCCTGTGGATATTTTAGGATGACCAGAGCGAGACATATCCGAAACGGTTTCACTGTCCCATAAAAATTATAAATTCCCAACGAATTTGGTATGACATTGACGTTTAAAGATAGAGATGTATGAACCCCAACACGGGCCTCTGGCTATTCTCAAATATCCACGGTAGATGGAAGTGCATCAGTAACAGAATTAAATAGTCAATGCAACCTTCTGCTGTCGGTTTTAAAGAACTGTTGGATTTTCCTGAGTAAATGAACTTACATCAAAGCCGAAAATTCTAAAACGTTAAGAAAAATATGTAATTAATGGAATTATATCAAATATTTTATGGAAGAATCTTTTAAGAGTCTACCACATTCCTCGGAAGTAAAATACTTAATCAAATATGTTTTGAACCGCATTAGAAATTTGCTCACTTACGTTATGAAAAGAAAAAAAACAACATGGTAGCAACCCATATTTTGGACACCAGTATATTTGTCTGTGTATATTTAGAAATCATTTTAAATCTGAACTATAGAAGAACAGAATGAACTGCTTTAGAGTTATTTTTTTAGATTAAAATTAAAATAAAAAAACGAATAAATATTGTAATCTAAATCGAATAGTATCAATTCAAATTTTAAATTCAGACAATTTATTTTAAAATAATCAGCGTATAAAATAAGTATTTAAAATGAAAGAACGAAGGTATTAATTATAAAAATCATACGAAATAAAAATTTCTTTAAGCATTTCATTTCTTTGTTTTCAATTCGCATTTAGTTTCTGTAGAAGAGAGAGAGAAATTAATTCTGTTTCTGATATTGCCCATTTCATTTCCCTCAGGGGGCGCTGATTTAACTTTATCAGACAAGCAATATTTGTCAGCGAGGTAACGTTGTAGGCGCACGTGTGAGGCTCTTGTGAATATATAAGCATCTAAGTGACACGTGTCTCTGTACCTCGGGGTGTTCAGCTTACAGACATCTTCTCTTAATCATTCACGTGCACTTTCATTTGCTTTCTCTCTCTCTCTCTCTCTCTGTCGCCATTTGCATTTTTCTGTGTCGTCTGTCACCTGCTGGAATATGACCGTTCGATTTTAGTTTTCTCCTTTTACCTGCAAAGGAGACAACTCTAAGGGAACGAGGCATTAGGTAACCTTTAGAGAAGCGAGGTGTTACATTCTTAAGACACTTAAAAAGGCAAGGTACTCAACAAATTGCATAGAATTGAATTTCCATGCAGCAACTGAATGCGCAAGGAGTGTCAGGAAGAAAGTGGAGATAGTAAGAGCAAAGATGGAGTTCTGGGACTTCTCGGATGACATGATCTGGTACCACTGGAAGTTGCTCTGATTCCTTCACGTGCATTTAGACTAGTCAATGCAGAGAGAGAGAGAGACTGCTTATTGAATTAATCTTATCAATAAGTCCCGGCATTTCTTAAAACTTCAGCTGCTTGTTCAAAAAGACCATTTTTGCTTTATGATGCTAGATAACTGAATGTCATCTAGCTAAGAGAGCATAGTAATAAACAATACGTAAAAGATAAGATTCTTTTCTAACAGTGATATTTCTTTTTTTTTTTCCTCTGGGAAAGACCGTATGAAGAATGCCTCGAAACGTCTAATAACTCATTAACTGATTAGTTAAAGGTTAACCACAGGAAAGTTATTGTATACAGGGCGGTCCATAAGTAAGGAAACACTTTCTGAGGAAACAGTTCCTGGCAGATGTTCAAACGCGCAACTTCTGCAATATTTTAAAATCAATATTGGTCATTATATTAATTATTAAAATTTGTTTTATTTTATTATATAAATAAACCGATGAAACATTTGTAAGTTATAAATAAAACGACATTACTGATTTTAGTAATTAAATTAATTTCAATAAGTTGAATAAATAAATTAATAATAATAATGAAACTGGTGATTTTAATAATTACCGTATTTTTCGGACCATGGGACGGACGTTTCTTCCTGAAAAACAAGTGAACGTTTTCTCGTCATAGGGTCCAATGGCATACTTAATTGCATAATACTTTTTTTTTTTTTTACTAAAATTCGCCTTCTAAAAACCCAAGTGCGTCTTATAGTCTGGAAAATACGGTACATTAATATATTGAATATGTAAATACAACTAAATTGTGTACTTTAACAATTAATTTTTAAATATATATTTATTTAACACGACACTTCTCTTATTTTTTAATAAAAATAAAAGAAAAAAATATGTCAGTGTACCAGAGCCGATGCGTGGCAGTGTGTACCAGTTGTGTGATAGAATGTCCAACTCCACACCTTAGACCTTGAAATGTCTTATCTAGCTCACTGTTCTACCTATTTGTATGCGTGGTGGGTTACTGGTTTCATCATGTTTTTTTTTTTTTTTCTTTTTCTTTTGTTCCGAATATTTATGCATTATTCATCTTTCTAATGGCCGGTAGAAGTAATGGAGAAAAAAAAGAAAGGAAAAAAAAGGGCCATATTTCTTAATTACAGAAGTGTAAAAAGTTGTCAAGGTGAAAATTGATATTGCTCGGTTTTATCTTAGTCACGTGTCACCGGGTGATCCACGTCGCGGATAATGCTGCGTTTACTAAGTTCAAGGGATTTCCCCGTTCCACTGTGGATACCTGACTACAAGTACCAGATTATATATACGCAGTGGCCAAAATAGTAGGCACATCGATCGTGTAGAAACCAAACGAGGTCGCGCGCTAATGACACGCTGCAGCCTGGATTCGAACAGCGCGTGGAAAGCATTGACTGGACTAAACTTGGACCTTATCTTGGACTAAATCGGGCAGTGCTCATTTAGTCCGAGGTAGGGTTCAGTAGCTGGATGTCGTGCTCAAGGATATCCCATCTGCTGTTTTTTTTTTTTTTTTAAGAAAGAGTTTCTGAGGAATACCTGGTTAACTGCCTCAACTTCCACCTGTCTTTCTTGTTTTACCTACAGCAATCCCGCTCAAGCGCAACTGCTCTTCCTTTTCGTGAGTCCAAAACGCTGTTAAACTTTTAACTGCATATATGCGTATTTGCTACCATTTTGTTATTTTTCATCCTTCTCAATTCCTTAATGTCATTAGGAAGAAAAGAAGACACTAATTTTCTCTCTCTCTCTCTCTCATACACACACACACTCCTTTTTTTTGTTTTTCTCTCTTTCTTTTTTTCTCGCATCGTCTCACTCCCATTCCTTCTTTCTGTTTCTGTAACATTCCTATCTCTCTCTTTTGTTTTCTTCCTTTGTCTCTATTTTTTGTTCTCTCACTCTCATTCATTTTTCTGTTTTCTCCCTCTTTCTCTCTCTCTCACTCATTCGTTCTTCGGGTTTTTTGATTTTTCCTCTCTTTTTTTTTTCCCCTTTGTCCCTTTCTCATTTCTTGCTCTTTCTGTATGTCTTCTGTCCTCTCTCTCTCTCATTCCTTCTTTCTGCCTCTCATTTTTTGTTCACTTTTTCTGTCATCTCATTTTTTATGTTTCACTCTCTTTTTTCCCCTTTCCATCTCTCTGTTTTGTTTTTCTCTCCCGCTTATTCCTGCTTTCTGTTTTCCCCATTTTCTTTTTTTCTTTCATTCTTTCTGTTTCTGTCTTTCCTCTCTTTGGTTTCTTTTTTTGTTTCTTGGTTTTCTCCTCTCTCTCTCATTCCTTTTTTTGTGTTTCTTTCTTTTTTTTTTTGCTCTCTCGGGTCATTCCTACTTTTCTCTCTTTTGTTTTCTCTCTGGTTTTTGTTTTCTCACTCTCGCTTAAAATTTTCTGTTTCTCTCTTTGTTTTCTCGCTTTCTCTCTCTCTCTCTCTCTCTCTCTCTCTCTCTCTCTCTCTCTCTCTCTCTCTCTCTCTCCTTCTTTCTGTTATTTGTTTTTTTTTTTTGCTATCATTTTTGTCTCTTTTTTTATTTTTTCACTTTGTCCCTCTCTTATCTCTTGCTCTTTCTGTCTCTCTTTTGTGCTCTCTCTCTCTCTCTCTCTCTCTCTCTCTCTCTCTCTCTCTCTCTCTCTCTCTCTCTCTCATTTCTTCTTTCTATCTCTATTTTTTTGTTCTCTCTCTCTCATTCATTTTTTTATGTTTCACTCTTTTTTCTCCTTTCTCTGTTTTTTCTCTCCCTCTCATTCCTGCTTTTTGTTTTCTCCCATTAGCTTTCTCTCTTTCAGTCTTTCTTTAATTATTTTTTGTGTTTCTTTCTCTCTCACTCATTCCTTCTTTTCTGTCTCTGTTTTTTGTTTTCCCATTATCTCTCTCTCTCTCTCTCTCTCTCTCTCTCTCTCTCTCTCTCTCTCTCTCTCTCTCTCTCTCACATTCTTTCTGTTTCTACCTTTCCTTCCTCTCTCTCATTCCTTTCTTGTGTTTTTTCTCTTTTTTTCTTGCTCTGTCATTCATCCCTTCTTTTCTGTCCTTTTTTTCTTTTCTTTTCTTCCTTAGCCTCTCTTTTTGTTTTTCCCTGCTTCTTTTTTGTTCTCTCACTCTCATTCATTTTTCTGTTTCTCCATATTGTTTTCTCGCTTTCTCTTTCTCACTCATTTCTCCTTTCTGTTTTTTTTATTTTTTATTTTTTCTCTCTCGCTTTTTTTGTTTTTTTTCCTTCTCTCATCTCTTGATCTTTCAGTCTCCATTTTTTGTTCTCTCTCTGTCTCATTCATTTTTTCTATTTCACTCTCTTTTTGTCTTTTTTTCTTTCTCTTTCTGTCTGTGTTTTTTGTTTTTCTTTCTCGCTCATTCCTGCTTTCTGTTTTCTCCCATTATCTATCCTTCTCTCTCTCTCTCTCTCTCTCTCTCTCTCTCTCTCTCTCTCTCTCTCTCTCTCTCTCTCTCTTTCTGTTTCTGTCTTTCCTCTTTCTCATTCCTTTTGTGTTCCTTGTTTTTCTCTGTCTCTCATACCTTTTTTTCTTGCTCTCTCACTCAGTCCTTTTCTGTTTCTGTATATTTTCTGTACTCTCGCTCTCTCTCTGTCTTTCGCTCTCTGTCATACATACAGTCCTTGCCATCTGAAACGACCCCTCCAAATGACTGTAGTCTATCGATCCAAAGACTCTCTTGATTTTTCTTGCCCTATCTTTTCTTGGCCGTGTAGCTCTCTCGTTTCGAATTCTGATGAACTCCTGGCTACCTATTGAGTTACACGCATGGCCAGACAAACCATGCTTCGAAAATGCTTCGATATTTCTCCAAAGATTATTTTATTTCATTGTAGTGGAGCGAAAATTCCGTTGCACTGCGAATGGATATTGACCAATTTTTAACTAACCTGTTTATGGTGGTGTTAGTTGAGTTCTGAAAAACGTTTTTGCTGAATTATGCATACTTAGGTTATGTCGGAAGCGTCTATCCAGCGAACTGCACTTAAAAAAAAAATAAATAAAATAATAAAAGAGCCCTCAGAGACCGGCGGTGACTTTTGAAGTTGCATTGAAATCTCTTAGAGTTAAGAAGCATTTGGGCCCGACAAAATACGCCTGAGAAATCAAAAGATCCTTTCTCAGATAAACCACAAAAGTAGCTCTCAGCGGAATTCGTTCCATATCTGTCTATTTTTATCTTCGGGCAGAAAAGAAAAGGCATCGAAGGTAGATTAATACTTACCTGTTATGAAGACAGGTATTCTCGACGAAATAAAAGTCCCAACTACGCGATGAGTCCAAAGAGCAGAGAGGGGTGGATTCCGACTCATCCAGGACATTAATCTTTCTCGTGACAGCTTACAGAATGATAGGAGAACATGCGAGGTGGTGGCTTTAGGAATCTCTCAGACGAGAACACGTACTGTGGCACACACAGACAGCCAGTCGATTTACATTAATGCGAGTTTGATCGCCGTTGATGCCTTTAGTCACGCCATTATCCAAAGACATCGAGGATCGCTTGTTAATACGTGAATAAACAGGGTTCAGACACGTCACGTGATGGAACAGTCAAAAAGTCCGAGGGATTTGATCCAAACAAAAAAAAACCAATTTCTCTCTTTCCCAATCCAATCCTAAATTTAGGAGATCATTGATGATGTTCTTGCGCGTTAGTATACGTGTGTATAGGGGCTGTAGTTATTTCCGAAAGGGCGCCATCTGGGAAATTTGAATTATCTGAAATGGTTGGTTTATCGACAATTGGAGATTAGTACTTAAAGGGTTAATTATTGCTTTATGCACATCTGGGAAAGTTATAATGAGAAACATTGTTAGAAAGCATTGCATTTAAATCAAAATGTATATACTGACTCTGAAAAATACAGGAACATTCGTCAGAAAGTAGGAGATGAGAGTGGATATCGACGAATCCCCCCCCTTAGAGGGTGGTTACATCATAATGTTAGTACAGCTTCCACACCAAAGGATACAATGGCCGTCCTCCCCCACCAGGTGGAAAAGACCTGAGTTCGAGTCCCGTCGTCGATGACTGGGGAATTCTTATGGGCCTTTTTCCTCAATGTGGCCGAGTTAGTCGGTCTCAGGCGAGGACAGCATGTTCTTTTCTCCCGGGTTTTTCATCCAGTAAACAGAAAATCTACACAGAACACACGCAATTTACAGACAGCATACAAAAAGCAATATGGGCTTAGTTGCTGATGCTCCTAAAACCCTACAACAAGAAGGTAGGCTTGAAATGTTTACCTTTAAGAGATAATCCTTAACCTACTCGTAAAAGGAAAAAAAGTATAAAAAATCATCATTCCTGTTAAAGGAAATTCTAAAGCAGTCGACATGATCTGATACTTTCAGGATAGGATTGGACTCGGAAGATAAGAAGAAAAATGAAGAGGTGGGTAGGCTTAGTCTCCAGTGGGTTTTCGTTAATGCCCTCAGAGAGGGTAAAGGAGAAAGCCGTTTCTTTCTAGATCTAATTCATGGATGCTGATAAGTTCATTCGACTTGCTAAATAGTGAAGACCCCTCCTTCTGCGCAGTTTCTCGAAATGAAAGAAATAATTAAAAGGAACCACTTTTAAAATTGGGTCTGTAGATAGAGAAAGGACAATTGTACAATTTCCTAGAGAGGTTTTGACTTTTCAACCATTAAATACGTAAACCATCTAAAAAATAGCATGTAGCTTACTAAGGGGGTCCTTAGTCACCACACAAAATGACACATGTTTGTTCCCTCTCAATACACTTCCGCAAGCCAATTATGTTGAAGTCCTCTGAATGTCCTTCAAACCATAACCTCGCACCAGAAATCATCAGCAGCAACGTGTTTTCCATGAAGGAAGGACTTCAGGGCAGAAAAAGAGGAAAAAATCCAAAGATGCAAGGTCCGGGGAATAAGCAGGTCATAAAATGCTCAATGAATGAACACAACCCCTTTTCCCCAGATACGTAGAGAGAGAGAGAGAGGGAGGGGGTGGGAACGCTTATTCTAAATCTTCCAATGGACAAGCGGACAATGGACAATCTGGACAAGCAATTCACAAATCTCTACATGGATGATACCCTAGCCATTACCACAACAGTAAATGGTGTTGACGCAATATAGTCCAAGCTATCCAGTGTTCGTAGAGTGGTTGGAATCATCGAATATCTGAGGCTATACATAAATAAAAATAATAAGTTCTCGAAGGATATATAAGGTTGTTGAACAAAACCGTGAATGATGCATCTGGAACAAAGACGGATCTGTATTAATTACAACTCAAGGTTTCCTAATGGCAATGTCCATACTTTCTCCATATCTAAGGTGAGCAATACCGAGTACTACTTTCTTTTGTCTTTCCAGTCGTATTGTGCTCACGGATTGTTCGATATTATTCATTAGCGTTGGTATTTGTGGCGAAAATAAATTATTCGAAACTGGTTTTTAATAATAGAAAAAAAGGAGAAGCGCAGTAAGGAGAAATTGTGGTGGTCTAAAAACGAGATTATCGATTCGGCGTTGTGGCCCGCAGGGTTGCGTAGCGATAAAGTTTATTTTGCTGTCAAAAATAGAGCTGGGAACGCGATATGAAAGAGTGCTTTGCCATACACGCTTGCAAGAATGGGGTGAAGTTTGCCCTCGGTTATTGGAGTGCCAGTGGGACTCAAAGATGCGCTCTGCGAACAACGAATGGAATATTTGCGAGAGCGGAAACTCAAAGATAATCCTATGCAGAGTAGTAGAACCACAGCGACAGTGCACAGGCTGTTTTCCCCAGTAATAAGTTCCGACCAGGAATAAACAATCTCTCTCTGTACCAGGAATATCTACCCGGTTGATTAGAAGTTCGTAATATTTTTTGCAATTAGTGCATACACTGAGTGTCTTACAGCATTCATTTATCGCGGGTGATGTTGTGCCCAAACTGTAAGATTTCCCGCAGGCTTGTAAATGTCCGCAGTGGTATTTACCCAATGTGCTAGTTGCTATTGATCTCATCTGGGCATGCACACCGAGATGAAACTGAACTGTTGAAAGAGGATGCTAAACATAAGAGGATGAGGATCGCAGCGAAGTTCGCCTCCAGAATAGTTAATCAAAATATTTGAATACACAATTAATGTTAAGTCTATTTGGCGAACAATCCAGCTTGCCTTTGAATACCTACATCAGCAGTAGCAATGGGAACACAAACAATCATTAACCGCTCTCTCTCTCCATCTTTTTCGTATTCTCCTCTTTTTTTCTTACTATCTTTTACATTTTCGTTTCTCTTTCTCATTTTGTTGTCGCTTCGTTTTGTAAGAGAACCACGTACAGGTATAAATTAAACTGTAGAAAGCAGAAGAGCCACATGTAATCTCTCTTTCTCTGTCTATTAAGTTTCTCTCTTTCTATTCTCCTTTATACGTCCTCTCGTGTGCTTTCCTCTTCATCTCTGGACTCGATCTATCTTTCTTTTTCCTTCTCTCTCTCTCCGTCATCTCTTTATCTTTCTCCCTCCCTCTTCAACTCCCTTGCTCTCTCTGTCTAGCCTTCCCCGTCTCTTTTTCTTTTTTTATTCTCTCTCGCTCCGTATATTTTCTCCATTTATTTCTCTCTTTCTCTTCCTAAATCCCTTTTCTCTTTCTCCTTATTAGTTTCTCTCTTACCCTTTCCCTCGGTAGTTTTCTCATTTGTTTTTGCTGCCTCACATTTCCCTCTTCATCTCTCGATTTCTCTCCCTTTCTCTTTACTCTCCTTCTCTCTCTTGCTCTCTGTGTCTCTCTCTCCTCTCCATCACTCCCCTGTCTGCCATTGTATCTTTTCTCCCTCCCTATATTTTCTACTACTTTTCTACCTATATATTTTCTCTTTCTTTCTCTTTCTCCTCCTATATTTTCTCTCTTCCCAGATCTTTTTCTTTCTCTCCTCCTATATCTTCTCTCACCCTTTTCTTTCCCTCTTTCTATGTTAGCTTTCTTCTCTCCCACACCCTTCACCTCTCTCTCACGCACACTTCGCCTTCTTTTCCTCTTTTTTCTCTCTTTCCTTCTTTGCCACAGTCTTCCTTTGTCCCTTCTCTCTTCAACTTTGTATTTTTCTCCATTTCTCTTCCTATTTTTTTTTCGCTTTCTCTTCCTGTAAGCTCTCTTTCTCTTCAGTCCTGTAGTTTCCCGTTTGTTTTTGCTCTCTCGCTTTTCCCCTTCATTAACATTTTTTTTTTTTTTTGGTAGTTGTTGGCGCATCGGCTTCTGTGGCCATAATGCACCTCCCAAGGTTTTTGCAGTACTTTGATCCAAGCCCGAGGCGGGATTCGAACCCGCGACCTTTGGGTTGCCAGGCAGGCACTTTACCCGCCCGGCTAGCCCGGTCGGCTCATTAACATTAAAATTATCATTAGCAGGGACAAATGATGCAAGAACATAAGCTTCTCAGCCAACAAAAAAAAAAACTTCCCATTTTACTTATCCATTCCTCCAAGAGTTAGTCTAGTTCTTCCTTGAATTTATCCAAGCAATCAACTTCCAGAACAATAGATGGAAGTTTGTTCCAGCAATGAACCACTAGTTGGCTAAAGTCAAATTTCCGCACATCTATTCTGCAACTGTCTTCACTCAATTTGAATTTGTGTAGTCTCAATAACAGAAAGAATCCATCAGCGTTGAGCTTGCTCAATCCATTCAAATCCTTAAACATGTCAATCGGATCCCCTCACAGGTGCCTAATATCCAGACTCTGCAATTTGCAGAACTGCTTTTCTTGGTAAGAGCACCCCTTTATTCTCCTCAGCAATCTCGTTGCCCTTCTCTGTACCTGCTCCAGCAACTCTACATCCTTCCTAAAATGAGGCCTCCAGATCTGTACCCAAGTACTCAAAGTGTGGCAAGAAATCGGCCAAAGACAGCTCAAAGAATTCTAATCCAGTCGTTGTCTTTTCTCTAAATGCCCGATACTTTTGGCAGCACAGTATATATCATTATATCCTTTGTGCAATCACGAAAAGGTCATAACTTGTAGTGAAGACCTAATTGATTTATAAAGGGGGGGGGTATTCAATTGTCAGATAGCCGCAATCAAAAAGGTGTATTAATTCGCTGTAATTTGTTCTGTTTTTTTTTTTTTTTATTCAGATTTTTTTGACTCTGAGCTTTCTACCTATCTTTGTATTGTGGATGCGCTTGATTAAAAGAACACGGATGGCAAGAACGAGCGAAGAAGCTAAACTTTTAACGACTGAAGTATTTATGACTATTGACTATCCATTAGGGTTGGCAATCTTCAGAGTTTTGACTTTATCTTGTCACTTGGTACGGTTAGTCCTTTGCGAGCATTTATTACCCATTAATTTTACCTCTCCCTAATTAGCGATGAACGCCCGATAAGAAAGAATAACACGCCGATCCTTCCTCACTCGCTCTTTTTTTCTTTTTTTTTAATACTTGAACATTTAACCCTCGCTTGATGTGCGCCTAATTTCAACAAAATATTCCGCACATCGAAGCAATAAAACTTTTTAATTGCCTATAAATACAGGACCCACTATTAGAATCAATTGCCAAGTCTCATTTAATGACGTATGAAGGGACATTAGTGCTATGGGTATAAAAAAAATTAGAGACAAAAATGTTATATGTTCACTGATCGAATCCAAAATGGTCGTGAGAATTTTCTCAAATACGTTTTTTTTTTACTCTGAGGAGGAATTCACTTTTTAAACTCGAATATAATGCGAATATTCCTTTGCTTTTTATTGCCTGTTTACTTCATATTTTCTTCGGTTTTCTTTGCTATCAAGAAACACCTGAAGAATTTGGGTCATGCGCGTATATTGGGGCTCATCCTCCTCTTCAAAGACACGCTTCGCCTGTCTGAGATAGCGTGAATCTTAAGAGTATGAAGTTTGTTTTGTAAGGAGGGGAAATTGTCTGTCTCAAGTTTCACGGAGTTGGCGAAAACTCTCTGAACGGATGGATGATGTTTATGCTTGAAGAAAAGTTCGTTGAGAGTTGTTCAAGTTGACTTGTAGAAACAACAAAAAAAAAAAGTAATACTCGAGAAAAACGACAGTTGTCAATGTCAAATTAGTCAGGGTATTGCAGATGGTTCCTTGCTAATGAGCCGATACATTTTCTTTTTTCCTTAAGTAACGAAACCACGGTGATTCGTCTCCAAGTAGAGAAGCAACGTCTTCTGCATTTCTTATTATTCAATTCTGGGTACTGTTTGTATCTGATATATCGCAGAAGAATCAATACCCTTCATTGGCTATCGCACAGGCTGCTGTACATTAGCTTCAACGAGGTCTGTTCACAAAGTAGCGGCCACTTGGAGTCTACGTAAAATTACCTTCATTTATAAGCAGGGAAAAATAAACGCGGTTACCTTGGCGACTAACAATTTAACGATAAGCCTAACTGGACTGTCGGCTCTTTGTTTTACCATCGCTGCTGGTGTATCTTTCAACGATTGGCACCACTTTCCATAAAGGTACAATAGTGGACAGTTAGTACGAATGCTTAAAAGTTATTAATGAATAATTGAAAGTCTTTTAAGTTTTTCAAAGTTTGAATATCAGCTGTCTGTCCAGAATCACAAAGGTTGAACTAATAAATTCGAAACCCATCCTGTTCAGCAACTGTTAAACCGACCACAGAACATAAATGGCTTAGAGATAAAATGTACTTTGAGGATTTCACAATATCCCCAACTGTAGCCAGAGTACCATCCATCCATCCCTTTCATCATATTCTTCCTACCACCAGAAGGTACCCATCCAATTGCCCCTTGAACTTCATCAGATCGACTTCAGTCACACAGGAACTCAGTTTATTCTAGTGGTCGAGAACACGCTGATCAAAAGTAAACTTTCCGAGGTCCAGTATGTTAATGTCTCCAATAATTAATATTTTTATGCATCCTAGTTTCATTTCACTTCATTGTAAATATTCCACCGTCACTCAATGTACCTTTATATACCTAAATCAGATTCCGTCCCTGGAGATTCCTTATCTCCAAGCTCTATCTATTCTTACCAGATGAGTTGCACAGCTTTTTAACTCTTTTCAGAAGCTTAGTGTCTTTTCTTAAATGCATTCTTGGAACCTGAACATAATATTGCAAATACGATCTTACTACTACCGTTTACAACTGAAGTGTTATAACCTTCATCTCCTTAGATGCAAAGGTTACAGTAAATCATTGGATAAGACACTGCGCGCCTTCCTGGCCTACTTACACTGATGTCATTTTCCTCAATGACATCCTTCAGCTCAATCCCACCTATTGTATAAGTTATTTTTGATTTATTATATTTTCCAATAAAAGAATCTAACATCTGGCCGCAAAAAAACATAGTTGCCATTTCCTCCACCATTCATGAAGCCTGTCCAAGTCATTTTGAAGAAGCTCAACCGGAATTGCGTCATTAACCACTCTCCATCTACACCATTCAAGAAAATCATAAACAAGAGTGGTCATATCACCGAATCTTGAAAGATTCCGCTTATAACGCTGGTCCACTCTGAAGAAAGATCATTTATGACAATCCTTCAGGCGTCCTCAATCCGCCTCAGAATATTGCCTACTACTCCAATAGACTCTAGCTTGTACAAAAATTGATTCTCCAAAGATCCCCAATTTTTCTGGTATGAAAATGGATTGGAATATTATGAAGGACTCAATCCACCAATTTCACCATTACTTCGCTAGATGTCAGATTTTAAAATACACCCTGATGCGTTTCTATATGGAAACTCCGAATGGTGTCCCAATGCTCCTGAACCAATCTCAACTTCACCATCATTAATCGGTATACTAGTTGGCCAAAATAATAGGAAAGCCCACGAGTAAACTCTCCTATGTTCTACGTTTCCTTTTATTCACATTCTCTCTCACAACATTTCTCCTACGTCACTTAATGCTCACGTGCACATGTTCAAAAACTATTAAGGTGGAAAAAAATGTGTTGGCAGTAAGCTGTATTATTTTCTGGGGTGCTTCGTGTTGTGAAAAAAAAAAGTACAGTAGAGAACGAAGTGACAAGATATATTTTTCTCCTGATATTCTTCGGAGGTTTTTAGCAGTTCATCTTTTGAGTTTATGCGCATCTGAAGAGCGCTAAACAACAGAAAGGGCATTATGCTGGAGGTACATAATAACGCCATTATAAGAAAATATTCCTCCGAAGTAGAAATCGTTCCAGAATATTTTTTTCCAACTCATTTACTTGCGAACTATTTGGCAGAAATATATTTTGCCTTTCCTGACACTTTCATTTTCAGGAAAGGATTATTTGCAAAGTATATTTTTGGTGTGTGATACATAAAGGTAGAAAAATGAAATAGGGGAAATGGTTATTTCCCCGGTGGTGTTACAACGGAGCACGATATTAGAAGGAGCAAAAACTCCTTTTAATATTCGATAAATGGTTGCTATTGCAGAAAAGAAAAAAAGAATGGATGACATATCTTTGATAGGATGCACATCCAGCACGATAACCAGAGATTGCACTTGGGGAAACAACTTTTTCTTTAAAAAAAAAACTCCAAAATATCCATCGCTGGTTAAAAAAAAAAAAAAAGAACGCTGGAAGTACTCACCCTGGCGATAAACAAACATATTAAAGTAAATAAACCAACTTTAAATGTAAAATGAGGTGTGGTTATATCACACATGCGCATTAAGATACTTCTGCACTTCGTCTACGATTTCCTGTTGGATCTTTTACTCCCCCTTACTGTCTGAGAAATGATTTATTAACACGTGCGTCTTTTGTGCATTCTCGCTTTCCCCCATTAAGGCAAGCCTTGATAGAATTCATCAATGACCCAACCGGACAACTCAAGTATTCAATAAGAGCTTTGTAGACTAATTCTCGTCCAGTTGGGCCGTAAAGCTGAAACCCGTGTGGGAGTGGGGAAAAATCGAGAGGGTCATTAGTATAATTAGAAGAGTCAATGTATTAATCATAGTCTGGACAGTAGGAACCGGAAGTTTCCGATGCTTGGAGGGTGGAAAAGAGGGAATATCACCACCACCATCTCGCACTGTCACAGTCATAATCTCACAACCCAAGAACTCTTCGAAATACAGTAATTCAGCAGTGACCGATTAGGCGCCGGCTTGCCACGTGCCATTATTATACCCCAGCAGAACTTATTGGCCAGTGTCATAAGGTTGACAGAGTGGGCCATGATTCACGCGCAAAAGTTGTACGGAGGAAGATGGAAACGTAAAAAATTTCCCTTATGATGCTAGAGTGTCTCCTGCTCGTACAAATTGCTCAATATCTGGCAGATTAAAATATGCCATGATTTATTCCCCCGAGACGTGCCATTATCCACCCACCCTTAGTCCTCCCCCCGAAAATACCAGTTCTCATCTTCATGCCATCGCCTGGTCTTTTGTGTTTCTTGGCTACTTATTGCTGCATTGCATATTACTTTGATCCTGCTAGGCAGAAGGGAGGGGGAGAATTCATAAGAGGACAGCCCAATATCTACACTCACTGTCCAGAATTAAAAAAACTTTGATTTCATTTTCATTTGCCAAGATTCGCTGAGCATAGCAGCGAATGCATTGAGCCAAAAAGAACTTGCATTTTTATTGAATTTCTATAATAAATGAAGTGTGTATAAAAATATATTCTTCCCGCGACTTTTTCTTGCAAATGTGCTTGTTTAAAATACACACGCTGGCCAAAAAAATGCGAGCTTTTATTCAGTATGGAATTGGGCAGTCTTTGATTCAAATAAGAAAGCGCTAAAACATCTTATAGAATCCATGCGCAAGTTGTCTTAGTGCGATTTGGTTTTGGTTTAGGAAGAAAACTTCATTGCCAAATAGCTCTCTCTGGCATATCCCACACATTCTCAATAGGATTGTGATCAGGTGAGTGAATGTGGGGGCCAGGGAAGATGGTGGAAATTCGGATCATATTCTCCGAACCATTCTTGCACAATTCTGCAAGATGCGCTGCTGCATTTTCATCCATAAAGTCAACCATCACTTGCGGGATAAAAGCGTAACATTGCAGGGTGCAGTAGATCTGATACAAAATTCAGATACTCCCTGGATGATATTCCACCCGTTTCAACGGACCCAGTCCATGGCAATCAAACATTCCCCATACCATAATACCACCTCCAGATACTTCGGGTGTCTTCACAAGGCAAGCAGGGTCCATATCTTCTTGAGGTTCTCGCCACACTTTCTGCCTACCATCAGTGCAAAACAAAATAAATGTATCGTGATTTATCTGACTACGTGACTCTTCCATTGGCCCACTGTCCAATCACGACGTTTTCAGCACCACTGCAAGCTCTTTGGCCCTTCTGGCTCTCTTTGTAATTATTTTTCCTTTGCATTTTTTCTCCTCCGAATATTTGTTGGCTATATGTTCTCCATCCAGATATTTATTCCTGTTTTCCTTTCTGTTCTCTCTCTTTCTCTCTTCTTTGTTTTTCTCTGTATCTTTCTCTCTTTCTCCTTTCTCTGTTTTTCCCTATTTCTCTCTTTCTCCTTTCTTCTGTCTGTTTTATTTTCCTTCTTATCTTTCTTTCCTTCTGTTTTCCTCTTTCACTTCTTTCTCTGTTTTTCTCCTCCTCCTACACTCTCTTTGTTCCTTTTCGCTCTCTCTGTGTTTTTCTGCTTTGAATTTTTTTCTCTTCCGAGTATTTGTTTTCTACTCTCCTTATAGATATTTATTTCTGTTTTCTTTTCGTATCTCTCCCTTGCTCTCCTCTCTTTACTTTTATCCGTATCTTTCTCTCTGTTTCCCCTATTTCTTTCTGTTTTCTCCTTTCTTTTGTGTGTTTTATTCTCCTTCTTATCTCTCTCTTTCCTTCTCTCTGTTTTTTCTCCTGCCAGTTTTTCCCACTTTCTTTCTCTTTTTCTTTTCCTCCTACCCTCTCTTTGTTCCTTCTCGCTCTCTATGTGATTTTCTGCTTTGTATTTTTTCTCCTCCGAATATCTGTTTTGTACCCTACTTATAAATATTCATTTCTGTCTTCTGTTTTCTTTTCTCTCTCTTGCTCTCTTCTCTTCGTTTTTCTCCTTCTATTTCTCTCTATTTTCTTCTTCTCACCTCTCTCCTTCTCTTTGTAGTTTTCTCCTGTCTCCTTTTCTCATCCTTTCTCTGCTTTATTCCTTTTCTCTCTTTGTTTTCTCCTATTCTCTCTTTTTTCCTAGTCGCTCTCTCTGTGTTTTTCTGCTTCCTATTTTTTTCTCCTCCGAATATTTGTTTTTTACCTTCCTTATGGATATTTATTTCTGTTTTCGTTTCTCTTTGTTTTTTATTCTTGTCTCTTTCTCTCTTTGTTTTCTCCTTCTCTCTCTCTCTCTCTCTCTCTCTCTGTCTCTCTCTCTCTCTTATTTTTTCCTTCCCTTTCTCTCTTATTTTCACCTTTTCCCTCTCTCTTCTTTTCTGCTATTTCTCTCTGTTTCTCCTTCTCTTACTCTTATTTTCTCCATTTTCTCTGCTTTCTTTCTCCTCTTTCTCTGCTGTTTTTCTCCTCTTTCTTCTACCTGTTTTCTCCTCCTCCTTCTGTCTCCTTTTTTCTTTAGCATTATTTTTCTTTTTTTCTCTCTCCTTTTCCTGCTCCCCCTCTTCTTCTCTCTCCTCACTATGTTTTCTCTTAATCTGTCGATTAGAAATGTTTGTTGACAGAAGAAATTGCCCGTTGTTTGCCGTTTGCCACGCAATTTGCCCTCTTTTGCCACTCATTACGTGAGAGATGCGACAGTAATTTGCATTGTTTCTCTGCAGTCGAGGGACTACTTTGGGGAAGACTTAGTGAGAGGATCGACTCGATGAAACCTCGCAGGAGTTGGGTTGGAGTGACAGATGCCCTCTCCGAGACTCATCTGTAAGGATGCCAGTTCCAAGGTCAGCTAATGTTGCGTAAAAGGCATTAGCGACGCCATTCAGACTGAGTTCGGAGAGGAGGAAGAGGAGGAATGGGGCATTTAAAACGCGAATGATACGAGTGTCCTTGCCAGCACACGGAATGGCTAATTCTGTCAAGGGTGCTTAAGAGATTTCCAGCGATGGCACAGAACACTTCGCCACTCTGACACCGCATTATTCACCGGCGCGTTCAATAAAACACTGGGTCATGCTGTGGGTGGCCGGAAGCAGATACGCCGGGGATGTTGAAAAGGGGTTCCAAGGTTACAAACGCGTGCTACGAGACAATTAAGGTGACCGGAAACGCTGTCGCAGACGCAGGTGAAGGCAGTTAGTAATTGGCGCGTTGGATTTGGGTTCTGGAAACGCAGCGAGCCGTGTCTTGCAGATAATGCCGTCAATCCGTCCACCCTACCAGATGCTTCGGTCTCCTAGCAACCGGTAAACAGTGGGAAGTGTGAGCGAAATGTGCATTTCAGGCACACAAATTCGGGCGACTAATTAACGAAAGGTACACGAAGAGGCCACCTGGCGGCTTTCACTCGAACTAATCGATTGCGTGTTTTCTTTTTATTTTTAATTTACGCGCATTTTGGGTTATTGTTTACTGAGGTCGGGGTTATCTGAATAGACACGTAGGAGGGTGGCACCGAGTGGCACGCGAAGGAATCGGTTGGTCAATATTTTAAGAATGTTTTTAATAGAATCCGAGTGGGAACAAAAGTTTCTTTCCATTTAAGGAATGCTTCCACTGAGATGGCTGTTTACAGGTTTGTTGAGTCCTCTGTTGGATCATGGAGCGCTCAAAGGAGGCAGCGAGGGAGGGTAAAAAGAAAAGAAGCAAGCGGGGTATGAGAGAGAGAGAAAGAAAGAAAGAAAAAAGCTGTACGTCTTAGTGATCGTATGCTCGGTCTTCATATACGTAATGTAGGAATTCGGTAAATGGCTGCGAGGGAAAAAAAATGCAAGCACATCCTCTCCTCTCCTCTCTTCTCTTTCTTGAGACTATCGTGTCTTTTACATTTTTCTTAAGGTGATCCTTTGCTTGAATCCGCTGTCAAAATGAACTCCCTCGCATCTACAGAGGAGATTTAGACAGGGAGGCAAAGACGAAGACTTCCCGGCAATTCTTTGTAGAAAGTTTTCGTGAAGAATTTAAGAATAATGTACTCTCACTCTCTCTCTCTCTCTCTCTATCTCTCTCTCTTGATGAAGGTAGTCAGCCTCTCTGCGTGTCTTCTTCACAGCGCAAAAACGAAATCGTTAAATATTTACATGACTGGAAATGGTCACAAATAAAACGAAATCAGAGATGGACAGTGGACAAAACTGATTGGCTAACGGGAAATGAGAGCGAGAAAGAGATAAACTTGATTTATTATCGTACACATTACTTTTAAAATGTACATTTGGTTAATTTAGGTGTGGTAGCTCTTGAAGGATGGAAAGTGGATTACCCATAATCCAACAGTGCATGTCTGTGGACAGTAGAAGGGGTGGAATTGCGATTTTCTCAAGGGCAGATTTATCTTTACTATTTGGGGATGTTTCTATTCTGGAGATGGTTTCGATAAGATTTGTGATTGTTGATTATTGGAAATAGGGGAGTTGAAAGATTTAGCAAGTTATGTCCGATGGAGATTGTCCTGTAGCCCTTCCAAGATTTAGGATTATTGTGTTCAGAATGGGCTTAGTGTGCTGTTGCTTTTATGCCGGGGGGGGGGGGGGGCTTCTGTCTCTAGAATTCTGTTAAATAAGTGAAGGAAGACATCTAAAAGAACAGGGACTGAACTCTTCTTTTTATCTTGAATAACGGAAGTTCATTTTGCCCAAAGTAGGTACGCTGTCTATAACTTTGAACGGCTTCCTGGTGACGACTACTCTCCTAAGTGGTGTTTTCTTGAACATTTTAACGAGATAATTGTTCTCCAAGCAGACAGTCGTGGGAAGTGTCTCCAAAGGTGTTTCCTGCCCAATCAAAGGTGTTTCTTTCCACGTGAAAACCGTTGTTTTCTTTGGAAAAGATTCTCTTGGATTTGCAGAGTTTGTCCAAAACTGTTTTGCAGCTGGCTTGCATCCTCATTCTGATGAAAACTGCTCTTTGTTTCTTGTGCTTTCTCCTTTGCGTTTTTCCTTCGGCATCTCAATTTCATTCCTACTTTCTTTTACTTCTCCTTCTGTCTCATATTTCCTTCCTTTTCTTCTCTGCTCTTTTTCTCTTTCCTGTTATTATCTTCTATCTTTCATTTTTTGTCGTCTCCACTCTTTTTTTTCTCTCCTTCTTCGCATTTTTCTTCGGCACCTTATTTCCTTTCATACTTTGCTTTCTCCTTCTGTCTCATCTACATTTCCTTTTCAACATTTTTCTCTTTTCTGCTTCCTCATCATCTCGTCTTTTCTCCCTCCTCTTCTCCTTCCTCTTCCTCCTTTCCCCTCTCTTTCTACTTCCTTTTATTTTCCTCTCGTTTTCCTTCCTTTCTCCTTCATTTTCTTCTCCTCTCTTTCTCTTTCCTCCTAATCACTTCTTTTTCTCCTTTCTTTTTCCTTTTCTTGCCGTCTCTTTCTATTCCCCCCTCATGTCTTCTCTCTTTCTCCTTTACCACTTCTCTCTTTCTTCTTAATCCTCTCTTTCCCTTTATTCCTCGTGTCTTCTCTTTTTCTCATTCCTCATCACTCTCTCTTGATCCTTCCTTTTATTCTTCTCTCTCTTTCTCTTTCCTGTTCATCTCTTCTCTCTTTTATTTCCTTCCTTCGAATTTTTCCTTTGGCACCTCATTTCCTTTGCTACTTTGATTTCTACTTCTGTCTCTCTCATCTTTATTTCCTTTCTTACATTTTCTCTTTACTGCTTCCTCATTTTCTCCTCTATTTCTCCCTCTGGTCCCTACTATTTATCCATCCTCATATCATCTCTTCTCTTTTTCTTTCTTTCTCCTCTCATTATCCTCCTTTCTCCTTTATAATCTTCTCTGTCTTTCTCATTTCTCTATTCTTTTCTTTCCCTCTCTCTTATCATTTTCTCTGTCTTTGTCATTCCTCTGTTCTTTTTTTCTTTCCTTCTCTCATTTCCCCCCTTTCTCCTTTCGCTTTTTTTATTATCTTCTCTGTCTTTCTCATTCTTCATTTCCTTCCTTCGCATTCTTCTTTTCCTTCCTTCTCCTCGCTTTCTCTTTCCTTCTAATCACTTCTTTTTTTTCTCCTTTCTGCTTCCTTTTCTTTTGTTTCTCTTTTTCTCCTTTATCCTCTTCTCCCTTTCCCGTTAATTCTCCCTCTCTTTCTCCTTTTCCCTCTTTTTCCTCTCTTTCTCCTTTTCCCTCTTTTCCTCTCTTTCTCCTTTCTCTTCTCCTTTTTTCCTCGAGTCTTCTCTTTTTCTCCTTTCTCCCCTCCTTTTTCTTTCTTCCCCGTGCCTTCTCTCTTTTTCTCCTTTCACCCCTCCTTTTTATTTCTTCCTGTACTGTGTTTTCTTTTTCAAAACGATTACATTATTTTTAGAGAAACAATCCTTTACCTTCATCACGGTACTTCCTGAATTTCGAACAGTTTCAAGACAAATTGTGTACCACTTTCATCTTTTATCTTTAACTTGAGCACACCGGTTTTCTTTAGTGTCTTAAGTACTTCGATATCTTAACTTAACGCTAAACAAAGGCTGCAAATATCTGAGAGAATGAAAGAATCATTGTGGGTTTTGCTCCTATCGTATTAATTTTATCCTGTAGTGTACTTGCGGAGTAATACATAACATTAAAATTCATATTCCTTAGTTTTGCACTTTGTATTTGCAGCGTGTCCTCACGCCAAAATAATAATTCAAACGAGCAGCCAAAATTCGCCACCCTCCTCTTGTTAGGGGCTGAGCAGGCATTCCTCTTGTATCACGTGCACTTACGTGCCGAGGGTACCGCACTAACAATTACGCGTTTCTTTGCATATCTTGACAACATCGGACCAAAGCGTGCATCGATAAAGCGAGTGGCCTCGATGTTCGTGTTGTCGAGATATATTAAGAAGAGGGGAAGGGAGGAGGAGGAGGGGGAGGGAAAGATGAAATAAAAACGAAAAAAGATGCGAGAAAAAATAACCCGGTGAACGTACACACGTTGTCTTTTGCTGTACGAAAGTAGAAGTAGGAATTAGACTTTTAAATAAGCGCGGAATAAACGCGGGGCCCCCTCATAATGTATATGTTTGCGTATGATAAGCGAGGGTGGTTCAAATGTGGGCGGATGGATTTGTATCGGCGCAAGACGAAATTGGGATTACCAAATGGAGCGAACCGAACATTACTAATTTCGGAGCATCCACCAAAAGACATACATTATAGAACAATCCGCCATTAGGGCACTTGTTTTTATTAAAGGGGGACACTGCGCCGGTCCTCAACTCGAAGGGCAATAAAAAAAGATCAACGGGGAAACAGATGTTGCGTAATAAGAAGTTTCTGCTCCTTAATGAGATCTCTGAGAGGGAATTCTCCTCCGAATGAAGAGATGCTTTCAGTTGGGATAGTTAATAAAGTTTATGTTAGGTTAGTGCGCAATAAATTAGAATATAACGTTTGTGAGGATTATTGTGATTGCCATGGAGATGATGCAGAGAGGATGCGCTCTTTGGGCTGATAGATGTTTGCTAAAATTAGCCACCGGGGGGAGCGGGGGGAGATATTATTGCCAGCTGATTTCTCTTCGTTTTTGTTTGTGCTGCAGCCTGCGAATCCCAGAGCATCATGTGACCGCTGCCACTTGTATTCTTTGCAGGTCACGTGCTTGACGTCACGCACGTTCTGTTTATTGCCAGGAAAAACCAATAGAGAAATTTTAGAATTTCTCTTCTACTTTCAAAGTTTTAGCATCTGCTTTTTTGCTTTTGATTTTTTTTTTTTTTTTTTTGTTTCTCGATGCATTTTCATTCGTTAATTTCAAAAGACAGCCAACACCAGGTGGCACTGTGTTGCGGTTTAATTTGAATTTTTGTTGAGCATGGGCAGTTTAGCTGTGTTATGGTTTTCATCTGGAAATATTTCAACGGTTCCAGTTGATGTATTTTTATTGGAGGTATTTTTCGGTCCGGTTGGTTGGAGGAAGGGAAAAAGAAAAGGAGAGAGACAGAGTGAAAAAGAGACACACAGGGGATAACAAGGCAGGTTTACAAAGAGATGAAAGAGAAAACGAAATGAAATGCAGAAAAGAGAAAAGGAAAGAGAAAAATAAAATGAAACTGAGGAAAGAGACAAGAAGTGAAATACAGGAAAGAGAATAAGAAAGTGAATGGAAGGAAAGAGAATAATAAATTGAAATAAAGGAAAGATAACAATAAAATGAAATGGAAGGAAAGAGAAAAATGAAATAAAGAGCATGAAGAAAATAATGAAGAAAAAGCAAGTGAAGTGAAGAGAAAGCGAAATGGAGGAAACAGAAAGTAAAATGGAAGGAAAGAGAAAACGTAAGAGAAACAGAAGGAAAGGGTAAAATAAAATAAAGAAAAGAAGTGAAATGGAAGGGAAAAGAATAATAAACTGAAATAAAGGAAAGATCATAAAATTAAATGGAAGGAAAAAAAAATTAAATGAAATAAAGGAATAAGAAGAAGAAAGTGAAGTGGAAAGAAAGAGAAAAAGAAAGTGAAATTGAAGGAAAGAGGAAAAGAAAGTAAAATGGAAGGAAAGAGAAAAATAAAGTGAAATAGAAAGAAAGAGAGAGTAAAATGTAAGAAAAGAAAGAAGAAGATGAAATGAAAGGGAAGAGAAAAAAGTGAAAGAGAGGAAAGAGAAAAAGAAAATGGAAGGAAAAGAAAGGGAAACCGTTAAATGGGAAAATGGGCGGAAGTGGAAGAAAGAATGAAATAGATAAGACAGAGGAAAATTAAAAAGTGAGAATAAGCGAAGATAGGAGAAAGAAAAAATGGAAAAGAGAAAAAGTGAGGGGGAAAAAAGTAAAATGAAGGAAAGCGAGAACGAAAGAAAAAAAATAAAGTGAAAATGAAATTACGAAAATACAGTGGAAGAAAAAGAGGAAATGAAATGGAGAAGGTTAAGAGAAAGGAGAGGGGAGAAAACAAATGGAAAGAAAGAAGCGAGAGGGGGGGTAGGAGAAAAGGGGAACCAGAGAGAGTGCCTGTGTAAAAAATGAAGAAAGCGAAGGGAGAGAGAATGAAAAAAAGTTGAAATAGCGAAAAGAGAGAGGGGAAAGAAAAAAATAAGAAAAGGGAAAGTAAAAAGGAAACTCAAAATAGGAAAAAAAGAAGTTGAGAGAAAGAGATAAAAAGAGGACGAAGAATATAATAGAGAGAGCAAACGATAAAAAGTAAGAGAAAATTAAATGGAGAAATTAAGCGAAAAGGAAATAAGAAACAACTGAAAGAGAAAAATGAGAGAGAGAGAGAGAGAGAGAGAGAGAGAGAGAGAGAGAGAGAGGGGCAGTGTAAAAAATGAATGAAATGGAAAAGAGAGAAAGAGAGGTTGGAGTGAAAGAAAAGCGAAAAGAGAGAGAAAATGAAATAGGAAGAAGGGAAAGAGAAAATAAAAATTTTCAAATAAGGAAAAAGACTGGTGAAAGAGAGCGAAAAGAAATTGAAAATGAAATGGAGAAATTGGGAAAGAAAAAGTATGTGAAAGCAAAGAGGGGACGAGAGAGAGAGAAAGAGAAAGATCGATAAACGCAGAACGTGTCAATAAAGAAACGTGTTGGCTTTTGGGGAAAATGTCTCGGGCAGAGACAATAAGGAGCCAATGATACATATCTGGGAACACGCGTGTCGGTCACTCCATCTTTCCATCGCTGCGAGATCTCCAGAGCGAAGCAGGTCGTACAACAGACGCCCGTTCTAAGCGAGGAAGTCCCACGAGGGAAGTCGACGAAAAGATCGACTGGAACGTAAATCTGTGTATTTCCGGCCACGAGAGTGCTAAACAAATAGAAAAAAAATCGCATCAGTCTTCTCGCCAAGAAAAGTGTTGCAGGCGTCTATTGTGACGTTCGGCAGACCTGTAAGAGTGAGGGGGGGGGGGGATGACGCCCGTATCTGTACGGGATCAGCGACGTGAACGAGTTTAAAATAAATCACACATGCGAGCAGACGTCGTGCCTTTCTCTGGCACAACACAAGAATTGCTCACACTGGCCATCTATCGATTCATTCCTCACTCACACGTACTTTCTGTTTGTTCTCCACCTATCTGTCCATTTATCTGCCGATCGTGCCCTTTCCTATTCTCTCTATCTCTCATTTTAGTCGAATTTTCTTTTTCGCTCTCTAATGTTCCTTTCCTCTTCTGCGATTTAATATTTCTTATTGAAATTCTGTTACGCCCCCCCCAACCTCCATCCACCCTCTTCTTGTCCTCCTTTGCCACGTCTTTAAGGTGATTTTTTTTTTTTTTTAATGTTCCGAGGTGCCGTCAAGACATCTTCTGTACGATCTTTAACCTTGAGTCATCCTTAGCGAGGTGGAGCGTGCGCCCAATTAAACAGAAACCACGTGTGCTGACCTCATTTTTGCAACTCTTCCCTTTCTGGAAGTACACTTCGCTTTCCGTAGACGGGCGCTGAGGGGTGAACGAACATTTAAGGTCTTTTGTGGCTGCCATGTCGATGACTATGTAGGACAGGATGTCGAATAATGAACGCTGATGGAAATTACTCAGCGTCTGGCGACTCTTTGAGACGTGAACTGCACAAAGCACATTCGCGCAAGCTGCAAGAATCCGACGTTGGATCTACTTCTTAAAAGTTTCTCTGACAAATGCTTGTATCGCGATGGGCATTCTTAAACAGCTGCCGATTAAGAAGAAGAAAGGGCCGGTCGACGCCTAAACGTAGTTAGTGCGACACTTGTCAAAAATATCGTCCATTTTATGAAAATGTAATTTATCTTGTCCCACCGAAAACAGCCCCTCTTTTCACTTATCCACAATTATTCAGTAAAGATCCATGTAAAGAATTACTACAAAGGCTTTTTCCCTGTCAGATTTGCTCGGAATATACACTACCTTACCAAAATATTACAGTATACCCACTACGTACTCGAATGGGCAAGGCAAATGTACAACAACAGACGAGATTGAGTTGATTAGTCCCAAATGGGTTCCACGCGACAAAGAAATACGGTTAATGATAACGCTCTTGTTAAACGTCTTCAATGTCTACTTGCAAACTCCTCTGATCTGTGTCGTTGTGAAGAAGAACCTTACCTTTAGCGAGAAAGTGTGGAACTAACTGGGTGTGCAGAGGAGTCCATGGTTATGTCATGCAATTCCAGTTAAAGAATAACCTTTAGATCCATGAAATTAGTTGCTGAGCCTATCTCTGATGTATCTTTCCAGATTTACCCAGAAATTCTTCACGTCCTTCAACTAGGTGGGCCATAACAAGATTCTTCATATTGGTTAAGTGTTCAGCATACTCCTCTTGCTCAATACTCCCTCCATTGACTCCGGTATTGTCGTCTTGGACAGGGCGTTGCCTTCCGGGTACAAAGGGAAAGGGCCCAGTTCGAATCCCATTAATGACTCTATTAACTTTCATTCGATTTTTTCATTTCTTGGTTGAGTTGATCTGAGGCGAAGATAGCAAGGTTGTTTTCTCTCAACAAATCGGGTTTTTCATCCAGCAAAACTAGCAAACCGACCAGCACAAGAACGTATTTTGTGAACATAATACACATAGGTGTATAAAGTTCTGCTCAAGTAACCCTAATGACCGTTTTTATTTTGTGTTTTTTTATTGTCCTTAACGATGATCCATCTGCACCAGAATCTTTGGTCATACCTCTGTGACGTCACCTGCTGTTCACATGGACATTTTTAATGGACAGAAGCTCTGAGATTCTTCAATATCTGCAGTACCGTGTGACTTAGCGTCATGGGACTTAACCTCATAGGACTTAATGTCATGGTATTATTTAATTTTCCTGCGATGGAATGGGTGCGATTATGGGAAAGTTGAATTATCCAATAAATGGGCATGGCACTGTGTTTTCATCCACAGACAGGCATATAGACGCTCTCCAAATACAAGAAATTTACAATTACAGACCTTATGGCCTTAGCTTACTTAAAGCTAAATCAGACTGCAGCGACAACCCCACGACAATACTCCTGCATGCAGTTCATTATCTACTACACGGATGCTTCATTTTCCTTATTTTCTTGACCTCATTCCTTCAGACAGTCATTTCAAGGACAGAGGTATCCATCGATAGAATAAATGTCTTCCTAGTTTTTGGTTATTAGAAAATGATTTCAATCTTCTATCATCAGGAGTTCTAGAAAATATTGATCTTTATAGACTATTTACAAAAAGTAGCGTATTCAGCAGCGAATTTAGATCATTTGGAGTTCCCTTAAGTGTTGCTATTTTTGGGGAATATTTGGTGTTAAAAATCAATGACTATACTCGCTTTCCAAAAGAAAAATGAATCTACAGGCACCAATTACCAGTAATGTGATAACATCAAGCAATAACTCTTATGTTCTTGAATAAGACATAAGAATAGAATAACTTCTTACTTATCCCAATTAACGTGATTCAAATCATCTGAGCCGTGATGTGTTTGACAAGGTGGACACAATATCGTGATCAACTTCTTCAAGCCGCTACGCGAGGCGAAATGTGGAACAGATGTGTCGCCTCTGACAGATCATTAGTTCTGATGAACACAATCCCCAAGGCATAGCTGAGCATCGTTTCTAGGACGGATATTATGATTGGTCTACAGGTTACCGGCTACCCACTTTATTTCGGGTCGATGTGTCCTCAATACACACCAAGGACGCAAGTAAGATTGATCTTCCAAAATGAACCAGAAAATAAAAGAAACTGAATCTTTAAACACTTCTCTGGTTACTTCCTAAAAATCTCCACAGAATAATATCTCCAAAGAACAAAATGCATAATACATTCCTCCCCAAAAGATGTACTCCAGTTTTAGTTTATTCAAAATATTTAAAATATTAATTTGAATTCATACTTTCTTTCTTTTTTTTAGTTTAATAATAAATATTATTGGCAGATAATTATCAATAAATAGTATTTAATGTTGGTGTGCCAAATATGGTCGACTTAAAGTTAGACGATTGATGAATTTTATTTGTACACCATGGAAAGTTACAATTGTTGGTTGTCATCAAATATGTCAACTTTAAGAAGTCCATTAGTGTGATCAAGATTTATAGAACTTAGGTTGTGGTTTATCTGGAGGATGGGGTTCGAAATGAGGCCCAAGGCGTCTTTATATAAAATTCGAAGTCTTCCAATTTTTTTTCATCATCTTCACTTGGTGAATGATTCCTCAGTAGCCGTCTGGAAATTTGGAACAGCTTTACTGCAGTCTGTGCCATCATTTACAGCTGCCATAGTGTGTCTGAGTCTTTGAGGACCACTGACCTTTTCTTTTCCACAGTCAGGAACTAATAAGGTGCACCCAGTCCTGATTGGTACATGCCCTCTTTTCTGGTAAACGTACTAACCTTCCCATATGGAAAAAAAGAACAGACTCCAGTACTTGAACAAAACAGTGGATACTCTCGAAGTATGCGCTAAGCTATCTACAAATAGATGGTCAAACATCGACTGACACCTATCGACCAACAATGCGCACGTCTCACAGAATCGATGGCAAGTTTTGTTGAGAGACGGGCCTTGGTTAACTCACCCACTAAAAACTTAACCATCTAAAAACGTTACAAATGAATTTAATCTTTTGACCCTGAGAAACTAAGGTCATGAGGTGTAAACTGGTTTATTTGTCCGTTTTTGGTGGATAAAAAAGTCAAATCTGGGAGAAGAAATCGTGCAATTTATGCTCGAGACCGACTAACTTGGTCACTGTGGAAAAGACCATAAAATTTTCTCTCGGCTAAAGGAATCAATGACAACTCTTTAGTGAGAAGTACTGCTACCGATTCTTCTACATAAGAGTCAAATTTTATAGATCCATGATACTTGGCATTGTGCCAATTTTCACTCATTTGGTGCGATACGTTTCCATTTTAGTATAATACAATACCAAGTCAACTCGTTATGAAATTTGAGCAGCTCTAATTTTCATGATGTTTTTTTTTTCGCTGTATTGTGATATGTTTTATTTATAAACAGAATTCTCGTGTTATTTTATTGATTTCTCTCACCCTCTCTCAATAGCAAGTGTACATATGTACAAATACAGCTAACTGGATAGTTCTGTGCTGTAATGCAGTAGTTAGGCTGGCAGCAAACAAGCTCATTCACGAGCACTTACAACAAAACGCCTAATAGTGCAGCAGAAACTCTAACTAGGTCTAAATCGATGCTGGGACTAGCATAAAGGCACCAATTATACGCACGTACACAGCTAGTTTCTGTCTCTACTCTATCCACTATAGGAGGCGCTGGATATTAATGTTTATAGTGTTATGGTCTTCAATCCAGAATTTAAAAAAATATATAGACGTTTTTAATAACAAAAATAAAACATTCGTATGCTTGGTTTTACTGCTGGGTGTAGTCTAACCACACCTGTGAATAAAAGTTCCCCTAAATTCCCAGGGGGGGGGGGGGGACACGATCTACTACATCTAAGACAATACAGACTGTTTCTAATTAAAGCCAGCATGCAAGATGTATGTAATATGCCTTTTACAACTAGGAGATAGCTTAATAATAGATTGTTGCGTATAGTTAATATACACTACCCTTCAATACGTATTGGGACACTGGGTGAGATGCCCTCGTGGGTAGCACAGTTCGTAGGATGGCCGTCCTCCCCACATTGGGGGGAAAAGCCCGAGTTCGAGTCCTGCCGATGAAGGGAGGAATTTTTATGGGTCTTTTTTCACAAAGTGGCTGAGTTAGTCGATCTCAGACGAGGGTAGCGTGGTTCTTTCTCCCCGAAACTGAGGTTTTCATCCACCAACAACTGAGTGAGACAAAAATCCTAAAGCTATTCAGCTCGATTGAAGACCATGACAAGTTTTGTATGTCGTTTTATAAAGTTACATTAGGGTTCACATCTGGGACAGCCCAGGCTACAGTGAAGAAGCATGATTACAACTTTATCTACGATCCTGTTGGCACAAAGCAGTTAGTAAATCGAATCTCTCGTGGTGAAGAGTCAAAAGTGATGGCTTTTCAACCAGCAAACTGACGAAGAACACGCGCAACTACAGACATAATATTACTGACGCCTAATAGCCTTAGTTGCTTTGCTGCTTAGCACACACCTAACCTAACATTAAGTCTATGTTAATAAAATCTGTATTAAGAACCATTTTAATTCAATTATTCTGTGTTTTTTGTTTTAAGTTTACATTGTGACATTTTATTACACTGAACAGTAAAATGTAAAGAAAGCGGTAAGCGTATTCAATATTTCCTTACTCAGGTCACGAAAGTACATACATAGGTGAGGAAGTGACATCTCTGTTGTTGATGTACTATGTATACATGGGAGGCTCTGATTATGTTAACCGTGCCCCATTCTTTGTTGCCTGTCCTGTACTGTACTACAAATTTGTTTCTGTTTAAAGAGTGCGCAAAATATGGAAGCGAACTCGCTGCTATAAGAAACTTCCAATCTAACGTTTACTTAGGGCAGGACCGAATATCTGCGCACACTCACATTCATGGTTTAACGTGTCATTAGCAGATCACAGATGTTTATTTGCATACGCGTCTCATAGCTTAAAGATCAGAAGGGATTCCAACATTGCGATTTCCTTTTCTCGCCCTTTTTTCCCTCCCCCTCCAGGAATTCTGTCCCTATTTGTTTGTAGTTCCGGGGGAAGGCTTAGTATGGGCATCACCTTGAATTCGCTCAACCATTCATTGCGCATCTGTATCAACACCTAGAAGAAAACTCCTTTAATTTGATGTTTTAGAGGCACTGGAACGGATCGATGAGTATGCAGAGTTTCTGTGTTGGCGTTTCGAAATTAGTTCGCAGGTTTAGTTTTGACATCCAGTGTTCAAGGTTTCAGAACCAGAGGCCAGATGTCATTTATAAAACGATAGACAAGCCATACTCTCCATTAAAAAAAAATAATAATAATAATAATTAAATAAAAAATAAAGCTAAAAGAAACCTACCCAGGTATGCGTGGGTGTGTCATCCTCAGAGGGTGTGTATCGGTAATTATATGAAAGTGAGTACTCTGCTTAGCGATAAATCGCTTGAGACAGCTAGACTTTAAAAAAAAAAGTTATTCGGCATATAAATAGACGCTAAAAGACTTTTAAAAAGTTCTGTAGTGCATACAAAGGATCTTTACTACTACGGGATCGCTCTTCGCTTAACTGTCTTCGAGACCCTGTACGACGTGTCAGTGTTTGTAATTCAGGACGTGTAATAAAGTCCCAGCCGAAACAAAAAAAAAAAAAAAACTCTCTTAACAACAAAAAAAAACTTCGATAGTTGTTTTTTTCTTTCACTCTTTGAACGCCATTGTTTTTCTATTGTTTCAGGAAAAGCCACTTGGCAACGTAGTAATGAACACCGCCCTCGTGCAAATCATCTTCCCTTTAAAATAAACAGCAAAAAAAAAAAAAAAAGGAAAGAAAGAAAACTCTCCCGACACAACCATCTTATTTCTTTTTCCACTGTGGGCACAAAAAAAACTCCAAGTGAGCCCACACCGATGTTAATTGGCGCCAAAATAAACCGCCACGTCCGTACAGCGTCTCATTAAATTAACCGCACGTGCGCGACATTTAAGGAGAGCTATGAGCTCTGAAGTCGTCTGCTGTGTGTTAATTACGTTAAAGGAGAGATCTGAAAGGAGAGCGCAGCGGTGCACTGTGGGGGAAGATTGTAATGGCCTACACTTTGACGGACATAGTGGTCCATATTTTGAGTAGCTTTTCATCAGACACCATCCCCCCCATCCCACCCACAGTCTCCTGACAAGCCCCTCAGTTTTGTGATAACATCCTAGTTGCTAATTGCAATTGGGTGGGTTTCAGGACCATATTTGTACCAATGAGCCATTATAGCAGTTCTTTGAAAACGGATTTGGTTTATTTTAAGATCCTCTTAAAAGAGTCCTTGATCAAAAGTTATTTTTGTAATTCTTCGTTTTCTTTTACGATTATTAAAGCATCTACGAAAACATAAAGTAAGTGCCTTAATGGTGGTAAATTGCAGCCAACCCATTATTCTGTAGCCTTCAGGAAACATGCTCTCAGTAGATGGAACCTCCAGACCAAAATGGGTCTTACAAAGAGACATACATAATTGCATAATAACTTCCGCAAGTTTTATTCACTTACTCAACCCAAATAGTTTTGTATTTCACCACTTGTCTCGCCAACATGTCTACAAAATTTAAATTTCTCTTACATTTTTTTTTTTTATACACTAAATGTATAAAGTCTCAAATGTCCGTCCGTCTGGTATTCTGTCACGCTTTATATACCCATTGAACATTTCGCAGAAGATATATAAATATCATAAAAACAAATATGTCTATTTTAATCAACGAATGACCTTGAACGAATTCGTTCAAGGTCATTAAAATTACGATCGATCAATCTGCAGAACTGCATATTACCACTGAGCAATTTCAACTCCTTAACTTTATAACTCAAATGGACATCAATGTTTCTGCCAAATTTAATCTGATACAACCCATCCGGATTCAGTGAAATGCCGTGATCATCCAATTCGCTCTGCCCTCTACATTCTCCAATAATGTTTCTGATATTGCAAACCCACTTAGCTCGATGGAAGAATCAATATTGAAGCATATAAATTTAATAAATCCACGTATGGGCGCAGGATGACGTGTCGTCATCCAAATGACCTCAGTTCCATCGACATCCAAATTAGGCAGGATGTTGCAAGTCATGTAACGAAAATTAGGAAAGGTTTTATTGAATTATAAAAGATGGTTGTCCAGAGTAGGAGAAGAATATCAAATGAAGAGCACGAATGGGAAACTTCCCCGTCTTTTTAAAGAGGGGTAGACGTAATTCTTTTCAAAGCAGAAAACATCCCCAATATCAGAAATGTAATTAATCTCCAAACGAACTCAATTCAAATATTACTAAACAATAACAGAACTTGGTTTAATTTAATAAAAAATATATTTATAATCTTTATTGCAATCAGTAGTAATATTGATGAATGTTGATGAATATTTGATTAATATTGATGAATAATGCAATATTTTCAGAAATGAAAATGACTTGAAACTAACGAATAAAAGGACAAAGTACGAGGGATGTTTGAAAAGCTCGTGCCCTAAGTATTAAGGGTTTATTTGATATATCTGGTATCATGTTACTCTTCAACACAGTCCCCTTTGGAATTAATGCACTTTTGTAACCGATGCTGCAATGCATTTCAGGCTGCGTAGAAAGATTTCTCTTGGGCCTCCAGGAATGCGTCCATTGCATCGATGACGTCACTGTCGGTGGGAAAATAGTTTAAAGTCCATTGGCGCTAGATCTGATGGATATGGGACATGGTTCAAGATTTCAAAGCAGCATTCATGCAGTGCAGCGTGGCAATACAAGACTTGTGACCAGGCGCTTGTCCTGGTGGAACAAGATTCCTTAGTTAATGTTTCCTCCGTGTTTGTCTTTGATGTTTTCAAGAAAAGCCTCACAAGGTCTGCGTAATATGTCCCTGTGAATGTCTTGGTCTTTCTGAAGGTTATCTACTAGCAACAGTCCATCAGCATCACACAAAACCGATGCTCTCATCTTGCCAGTAAAAGGAATCGACTTGACTTTTCTTGGAGGGGGAGAAGAGCTGTGTTTCCACTGTTTGCACTGCTCCTTTGTCTCTGATTGAAAATGGACCCACATCACATCCATGGTTAGAAACATTGCAAGGAAATTTGCTGGATGGGCTTGAAAACGATGCAAATGTTCACTTGACTTGACAACTCTTGTGTGTGTGTTTGGCCTTCTACCAACAACTTTGGGACCCATCGTGCTGATACTTTTTTCGTAGCGAAGACCTCTGTTATTGTGTAGTACACACACATTCAGATAAGATATCCAAGACGCTGACAATGTACTGAACTATCACCCATCGAGCACCCATTACAAGGTCATGCACATTGTCAACAACTTCTGGAGTAATGGACGTTGCAGGTCTTTCACAGCATAGGTCATCTTACATGCTCTCCCTCCCTCGTTTAAATTCTGCTGCCAACTTCTTAATCATGGAACAGGAAGGCGCATCCTTCCCCAATGATCAGTGTTTATCCCCCTCTCCTATTTCAAATTTTACTTAATGATGTTCAAGGAGTGCAGAGGATGTTGTCAGAGTTTGCTCATGATTTTAAGGAGGGAAAGATGGTTAACGAACTCGAACCAGGCCATGCTGCTTCAAAATGGCTTGGATTATGATACCCATCAGATTTGAAATTTACCATGCATTGTAAACAGGCGTCCAGGAAGGCACATAATGTACTGCTTATGATTTATAGGACCTTTACAAGTAGGTAGATGCCATTGTCCCTCTACATAAGATGATGGTGGGACGGAATTTTGAATATTGTATTCAGGTCTGGGGTTTAAAGAGAAGTGACCACATTGTTGAGGGGCGGTAATCGGATCCATATGCAGAAAGGGCTTAGATGGTGCAAGGCTTAACAACTAGGTATCATGGGAGATACTTTGATTTGGGTGTCTAATGTCCTGAAGAGGATGAGTAAAACAAATTAGAGGTTATGGTCAAATTAGAAACATGGTGGAAACTAGTGAAGTCTAGCAGAGTTTAAGGCGAATTTTTGTGGGTATTTTTGTGGGTATTTTTGGTGATGGGAAAAGCATTAATGATTGAGTAAGTTTTGTTGTTTTTTTTTGACAGATGCAGAAAAATTCTTCTTCCTTGCATCATTTAATCATTAAAATAAATATTAATAGTAATAAACAATACTAAAAAAACACGCCGAAATACAGTAGCTCGAATAAAGCAACAATAGAGAATTTTTGCTCCAATATATAATTACAGTTCAATTGTTTGTTTTAATACTACTGAAGAAGGTCTCATGAGAGGAACTGGAACGTAGAGTTTAGTATTGCTAATTACTATTAATTAGCTCTCATTAAATTTACTTCTGATGAATGCGTGCAGTGAAGTTTCTTGCTCCATACTAATGGCAGGTACTGTTAATTATCTACCGAAAAAGAGTAATTAAAAAATTTAGTGCGTAAGCGCAGCAAAGAGAAAAAGTTACCCGAGTCATTTAGATGGAATGTTGTCAACAAGAAAATTAATACAGGAATATAATACGATACTCCTTTTCTTTCTCCTTTTGTGCGCCTACTGGTAATTACTGAATTAGCTAGTTGTTGGGGGTTTAAAATGATTCGGAAATATTTGTTTGCAAGCTGAAAGAGAGCAAATCAGAAAAAAAAATGTATTACACTGAGTTGGCTTTGCATTAGCAGCATCCCCTTGCGTACGAATGGACTGATCTGTGATGTTGGTGAAGGCTCAAAGTCAGGAACGGCTGTAATAAAATTGTGGTTCTGTGGTCACGAGCGCACCATGACTGATTCAACGGCGATCGAACAACCAGTCAAAGGTTACACGTGGGACAGCACGTTTGGACCAACACTGGACCACTGACATGTGCAAATCTGTCTCTTTGTCTGATGATTCCAGTTTCCATCTCTATCATGCTAATTCGAGTACCCACATTTGGAGAAACCAACATGGGTCCATGGCATCTGGATACACTGTTGGTGTTCAGCAGACTGGAAGCAGTGGTTAATCGTCTATGAACAAGATAACGAGCCATGCCACGACACCCTGCAGGTTACTAAAGAGTTTCAGGAACAGCGAATTCTCCGTCCTCACATGGCCGCCCAGCTTCGAATCTCAACTCAGTTGAGATCCGAAGTATCTGGGACCTACTGGAAAAGAACTTCGATGCTACGACCATCCACTTGAGAATATACTGGCATCATTGGAGGCATTGCGCAATGAATGGGTAGCACAACCACTGCAACGGCTTGTGGAGTCCATGCCAAGGCGTGCACGGGCAAAATGTGGGCAAAACGCGGCCCCACATGGTATTAGGTGCTGCTAATGCGAAGCCGTGTACAGTATCTAGCAAAATAAAATAATTTTATTCAATGCCTCTTTAAAATAGAATTTGGTATATGAATTACCACATGAATAAGACAATTTGTTGTGTCTATCATAACCCAAGACATAAGAAAGAATCATATTTGCAACCACAGTGAAGATTTCTTTTTTTCGAAAATAAATAGAATAAAACAGATGCAGAGAAGAAAAAAAAGATGAAATACAAATGAAATCGGAACAAGCCCATTGACCTAAATTGCTAACAGGAAAAAGCAGGAAAGCTATTCAAAATCACAGCATTCATTTCCTAAGTTCACCAATCACTGCGAGAAAAATCAAAAACTTTTTTACTGTGCGCTGTATATCCGAAAATTATTTTTCAGACTTCTTCCACAATGTATTTATTATGCATGGCTTCTTTTTGAGTTTTTATTTGCTGAATTCGCCATTAAACACATAAATCCATGATCATAAACAAAAAGTTAAAAACATTCTTTAACAAATCCAACCCTTACAGAGATCTAACGACCTTCCCTAACGAACTGGAGGTCTTACATCGGTTGGGTACAAATTGGCTGTTATGAATTCCTAATAACCCTTATAATTCACCTCCCTGCTACTCATAAAGACAGACTAACACACACACACACATACAGCCGTACCTACCTGTTTTAGAATCCTCTTGAAAGTTCGCGTCTTGTGAGAGAACAAGTAACCTTGTCTCGCCCTATACTCTCCACCCAACTAGTTGAGCACGTGGGTTGATGAGGTGGAGGGAGAAGGGGCTTAGTAATCCGCAAGAGACAACACTCGTGACGATTCTTTGTCTCTCAGGTGTTTTTGAGGAACATGACAGAAAGGTTGCAAAGGAAAATTGATGTCCAATGTAGCTACAAGTATCTGGGAGGAGAAGCGAATATTTTACATACATTTCTAAGGGGCGGGTGGCTTTCGAGGGGATACCCAATTCTTTCCACGTGTAATAATCTTGCTCTCCGTTGTCAGCTAGCAAAAGATGCTGTCATCACGCTCCACTGCCTCGGTGCGTAGGTTAAGCGAATCTTTTCGGACCTCCGTGTCAAAAAAAATAGAAATGTGTCTGTGACATGAAGAGTACTTGGGCAATATCCAAAGGGATTTTCGCACGCATTTTAGCGTTTTCAAAGGACAAGTGAAGCGAAAGTAGCACAGAATTTCAAATGGGTTTCAACGGAACAGAATTTTGAGTAGCTGATGCTTAGACTTATGAAGGTCCTTTGGCTACGCCTAGAGGATCTCTCTCTCTCTCTCTCTCTCTGTAAACTGGGTCCATTTATCAAGCTATTTCCTACTCTTTTCTCTTGCTTTGAGTTCTTGCAGTTTCTACAGCTGTCCTTTACTTGTTCACCATTAATCTCTTCCGATTCGTCTCTGCCAGTCAATCAAACAATCGATCCTATTTTCTGCTTCCTTCGCCGCCTTGCTATATTTACTTCTTTCTCTCTCTCTCTCTCTCTCTCTCTCTCTCGCTGTACCCCTTTCTTCACTCTTTTTTTTTTTTTTTTATTCACTTTCTTTTGTTGCGAGAAAGATGACAAAGATTCTAAAGAAACAAGCCATGGATGCAGCCGTACTCTTTGATTGTCATGGTTATTTGTCTCATTCAAAAAAATTTAAGATTCGAAGTCTCTCCACTTTCGTTCTAGCATTTGGCGAATAGACATTTATCACATAAGAATCAGCATTTCAATAAAATGCTTTTGCAATGCAGAAAGGTATGCTAATACAGGGCGAGTTCATATCCAGATGAATATTTCTATAGGGGATGATGAAAGGGTTATACTTGGTTGCAAACGATGTTAAAGTTTCCTAGCGTCACTTCCGGCATCAAAAAATGGATGAAAAAAGACATGGTTAAACACAATTTTAATTTTACTGAACATTGACTTTGTGGTGATGGGTTCATATATCGTATCCAGTCCATGAAATTTTTCTAATGCAATGCCATCGCTATGGTAATCACATTAATCTCTCCTTTATGCTTCTGTACATCTTAGAAAACCAACTAACTCAGCCACGTTGTGAAAAAAACCAAATATATCTCGCGCCAATGACGGAATTCGAAGTCTGGCCTTTTCCGAAAGTTATGGCCTAATATAATTTGAAATGAATCGCATTATCATTGCAAATTAAAGCAATACTGTTGATATGTAAGCTTGTTTTTAAAAAAAGGTGCAAGGGAGGAGTCCCGAGGGACAACTTTACCGAAAACGAAAATGCAATCTCTCTTTCAAAGATTCACGAACGATTTGTTGATTACTAAACGAGTTCATTAAGGGTGAAATAAACTAAGACCGATTCTATTACCATATTTCAATAAGGACTTGTTTATTCTTATTGCTGAGAGAAGGGAATGGCATCGCTGTTTTGTTTTTCATGAGCATCACTTTGAAGGAAACAAACGTCAGTAGTTCGTAAAGCATTTTTGTATGTTTTCATGCAATCCGTCTTGGAATATTTGACACACAGGTTGTATTTTAAGAAATACCATCGTCTACTACTTGTGATATTCTGATAAGCAGCTCCTTACCCATTTGAAAAGTGGATTGCACGTTCCATGAAGTTTCAATTTATAGAACGGCCTTCCAAGAGCCACTGAGTCGGAGCACGTGATAAATTGGTGTAAATTACATCGACCCGGCGGCCTTAGTCCAACTTGATGGAGACAGGGCCGAAAGTAATACAGATTGCTGGCAACCGATTATTCCTGGAGAGAGCCATGGAGTTGAGAAGAAAGTAAATTATTGATATATGAGAGTTTTTTTTTACCGGTGATTGAGTCGGAAATTTTAGTTATGAAGTTAAGAATTACAATTGGAGATAATCTTGTGAAATCTTTTTTGTTGATATAAATGGAAGATTTATATCAACAAAACAGGCTAATCGAAACATCATATTTTCTGTTTTTATTAGTTTTAAGAAGCTATGATAATGAGATGTTCCAACACAAGATTAATAACTGTAGAAGAAAAGACCTGTTGATGAATATTAAGTCTACATAGTGCTGTTTTCTTCTAGGAGCATATCCCTTTCAGATGAAACGAGCCAATAATCCCCTGTGGAATTTATAGCACGCAATATTTATAAACCTTCTTGCTGTATTATCCTGTCCTGGTTTTAGACATAATTTTGAGCAGAATTAAAACCTCTCAAGAGCATTATGAGCGTAAATGGAGATTTGACTCTTAATTTATGTCGATTTTTTTAAAGGGAAATGCAAAGACTTATTGGAGGTGTAAAGTATATCCATAGTAAAAAAGAATAGACGGGTTTTAGCTTTAGAAAACAATATAATCCTTCACTTTCCTTGTTGTATCTACAGATATGGTATTAATCCAATCTGCCATTGTATCAAAATCAGTCTCCACTCTCTGGGGTTTCCTGCTCTCCTCTAGAATATTAAATCTCGAGGACCAGCAAATTCTGCATCCTGTATCGTTGGATAATCAGGTTTCAATAAGGAATGAAATTTGCTAATTTTAAAAACAACAAACAGTAAATAAATGAAAGGTAATCTCTAAGGAGATTACCATTCATTTATTTGAGATTTACGCCTTTTCTCTCTTAGTAATTAATCAGAATACCTAAAAGCAATTTAACTGGATTCACAGTAACAGAAGAATTGAACTGATATAATTTAAATTGTTATGAGCTGACATGAATATTAAATATTATATTATATACACTATCCGGCCAAAATTTAGAAGTCCTACTCCATCCATATTGACAAGGAGTACAAAAGAAATATATGAAATTAGGAAATCATTGATACTAGGAGTAATTGTATCAAGAGGATTCCATGAAAGAGGACCCACAGAAATTTAAGAAACTTCGGAGTCGAATTTCCATTCTGCTGGCAACTGGATACTTTCAAACCAGCCCGAGAGATCCACCCGTATATGCAAAAAAACTAAGACTCCATGGTGTTTGAACTACATCGTGACCACAGAGTACTGAACTGTGGTCTGATCAAACCCAGTTTATTTTTATGTGAATTATTTTGAGTCCTCCAGCTTGAACAGCAAGGAAGACCTGACGGATCCATTTTACGATTCAACCACACGAGACTGGAGGAAAAGTCACATGACATGGGCTAGTTCCATTGATGGCTCAGATGACCGCTTTCAAGATCTTTAGGCCACTATCCATTGCACGAGATTTGTTTGCGAATGGTTCGCATAATATTTAAACCCATATACAGGTAATGTAGTTTTAGGATTTTTGTATAGGTATTGCCAAGTTATACTTTATTCTTTCTATTCTATTCTATCTCATCTATCACTTCAAGATCTGGAAGTTAGTTGAATTTTGCCCGGAAACAAAAAGATTGATTCCTTGTATTTTTGTTGTGAAAACAACAAAAATAAAACACTGAATTTCTATTTGGAATTTTAGCAAGCTCCATCTAGCGGCTATTTTCCATACTACAGAAAGAACTGATAACATTTTCCTCCTATGTTGACCTTTTCGAGGGAGCAAAGTTTCTAGTTTAGCTATTAACTTAACGGCCAAGCTGGAACTATGATTATGGGCGTGGTTTTGTAATAATCAATCAATGGTGATCTAAAAGAGGAAATGATGCAACCTGCTTTAATAAAAGCTGCAGTTTAGACCAAGAATTGATAAGTGGGTGAGGATGGAAATATTTTAGTTGCTTTTTATTTCGAAAGATGTGTAGATCGATAAATGCGGTTGGTTTTTAGGGAGGAGGAGGAGGAGGGGAGGGAGTTGACTTCCGTACTCGGCTTCTATTTTCCTTGCATTGACTGAACCTAATTTCTGTCACCTCTTGCTAACAACTGTAATTTCACTTTAAAATGAAGAAAAGCCAATTAAAATCTCTGCGCTGCACACCAGAACAAAGCCGACTTTGAATTCCCATAACTTGCCATAAGTTAAAGTTTAATTAATACATAACAGTCTGTTACAGACATTTGCCACCTTGCATAAGAAAACGTGTATTATTAGAATGGCACACACCCATCCTCCCCCCTCTCCTCTTCTGCTTTGTGGGCTGCTATTAAAATGTATACATTTTGCTTTTGCTCGGGAACAGTGGACAAGCGTATGCAAATAGCATTCAGAAATATGCGGAGATGCATTCGTAGCAAGATGAATTTGCCTTCACTCTCGCATCCATCTTCACGGAGTCATCAGCGAAACAGCCACCAGTATCGGATCGGATGCTGGCAATGTTTTGCTTTAACTAGATATTAAAACGGTTTTGTTTTGCTAGTGCGTTTCCTTCATTTGAATATCTCCTAAGTAGCTAGCGTTGCGGAAATAGAGGAAGGGGGAGGAAAGGGAAGGGGGTTTAACCGCTTACGAAAGAAATAGAAGTCAGCAGCAGAGATCGGAGTTCTGATGAAGAATGCTAAGGAATCTATACATGATGTTTCCATCTTTTTCTCTCTCTATCTTTCTCTCTTTTTTTGTTCCATTGTCGATTATCGACCTGTGTACTTACTGTTTAGGTGAAATATTAGGGACATTTGTACAACGTGTAATAAAACAGGCAACGTATGCATTGGACGCAATTTTCCTCTTCGTACCACACACTTTTCCGCTTTTCGATCCCACAATTGTCTCACCAAAACTAATAAACAGACGGTTATGCGATAATCATAAGCCCAACTTAGATATGGCTAACGTTCCAAGCCCTGGCGTTGGGGAGGGGGGGGTGAGGATTGCCTGTAATTACGACGTTGACTAATGGAAAAGTTTCACCGTATCAGATCCGCGATAAGAGAAAGATCGCGCCAACATTGCCGGTGGACTTCAACTTCCTTTTATTGTTAGCACATTTTCTAGCCATAATGACACGACGAAAACAATAGAATTCGACACCAGGAAATGGGGTGTCCAAGCCAGAGCTTATTTACAGCGATACAGCGAGCGAGAACGAGATATAAACAGAGAGAGAGAGAGAGAAGAGAAGAGAGTTGGAAAGTGTTCTAAATTTGATAACAGTTTACCAAACATCCCTTAAAACAATTATATTTTAAAACCATTTCTTTTCATCATAATTCATTTGGATAATGAGAAAAGTGTTTTTCTTTTAAATGATTTCATTTCAATTAAAATAAACGGTAAGCGTACTTTCTTTATTTACGTAAAATAAATAATAAACAAAAAAAATCCACTTTCGATTGAAAAATAAGCCACTGAAACTTGATAATCAATTTCCTGTCTCCATTTTTATTTTAAACAAAATTCGATTTTTTCCTTTTTTATTAACGTATCCGCTTATACGCTTAAATTCCAAAGGAGTTTAATTCTAAAAATCCCATAATTCCCCTTAATCGTTAGAGATTCATTAAATTACTTAATCTCCAGAAAGCTGCTAATCTCTATTAATTCCTTAAATTCCAGTTAATCTCTAAATATTCCCTTGATGCCCGAATATTTTAAAATTCATGTTAGGGGCGACTGCATGGTTTTTTTTTCTTTTTTTCCTATTTAATTAACTGGCCCCACAGATGTATAATAAAATAGTTTATATATTGGAGGAATGCGTTGGCCCCGAAATAAGCATAATTCAATGACATGTTTTAGACAAAAGAGACGTAAGGAGACACATTTCTGTATTCGTGAAGAACTTAGTGTCTTTCTCTCTGACCTCCTTTCCCTTTACAACTTTACAAGTTAATCACATAGATACGGAAGATTAAACAACGCTAACAAGACTCTAGTTTTAAAATTACACGCACGCATTTCCATTAAGAAGTGTCAACCAGTCAGTTTTCCATATCAGCTGCGAAGTCAACACCACAAGTTACTAAACACAAAGTGCAACCCATGTTCTAACTTCTATATTTGCTTTATCTAAATTTAAACCTTAAAACACACACACACACACACACACACAGTGTTATGCATTTGTGCAGTTGAAATTCCACTTATCAGTTAAACGGCCCCAGATATGCATAAAAAAATCTCCTTACAAACATGACAAAAAGTTGTGAGGATTATTTCAGCTTCTATCACGCTAAGGAGAAGGCTGAAATTTGAATTGAAATTAAAATACGAAAACGCACACCTGTATAAAAATACACAGAGACACCAATTTAAAGAAAAGCCAGCTCATATGTGTACTGCTTGGAATTTGTCATATCCGCTTATGACGACTTTTATGTAACGAAGTTTCACTAGCTTTGCATTCTGTTAACGATCCAATTTTTTATAATTTTTAAATTTTTTTTCTATTTTTTTATACTCGTGTCTTTTAACATATATGATGGTTTTTAAGCGACTCGCTTGCACTTGGAAAATCCGTAATTATTAATTCAATATTCTACTTCATTTTGTCGCATTCTTTTCGAGGAAATTTTAAAGTAGTTTGAAAAGAAATTTTAAATTAGCTACTGCAGTCGCAGACAGAAATTATCGGCATTGCATTTACTTCCAGATTACGGTAGTGACAAATAAAAAAAAGAAAAAAAAATACTAGATATATAATCACGTAAGCACAAAATTCAAGATAGTTTCAGAATGCAAATTGTTTCAGCTTTTTAAGCAACGAAGATTTTAACGCCATCTGGTAGCGTAATATAACTAATGGTGTAGGATAAATTATAAGGATGTTTTTTTTGTTTTTGCTGTTGTTTTACGATTATTTCTTAATGAAATCATTAAAATAGAGACGCATTCAAATTTAGGAGAATTGAAAAGGCCGATCCTTCATGGTCTTGTCCAAATTAACTAACGGTACCAGGTCCAAACCATGAAAAACAGTTCGGAGCCTCTGCCTCCGCCGAATTTCATTATCGGGATGATACAGTCCGACAGGTAGCTTTCTCTGGGCATCTGCTACGCTCACACATGATTGTCAGACTGTTAAGCAATGTACCTTGACTCGTCACTCCAAATTCCACTGGTTTACGGTACAAGAACGCCGGTCTTACACCAATCTAGACAACGTCTGGCAGTAATCGGCGTGATGAGTGGCTTGTGGGTGGCTGCATGACCGTGGTAATCGATGTGCAATGTTCTGCGCACTGTACTGGTCTGACATGTTTCCCAGTGGTCACACTGATGACCTGTGTGTGTGTGCTGAGACAGAGTTGACCTACTTTCTGAGCAGACGATTCTTTGCAAGGCTTTTCCCACGTTCCATCATCTTCGGAGGTTTTTGAGGCATTTTCGTGACGGTTTCAGCACCAGTCCTCTTCCCTCTGCAGATTATATCACCAGTCGTCGACCTAGAAGTCTAGACGTTGAAATGTCACGTACAGATCGACTGCTTACAACGCATCGTGTTATCATTCCGCACTGGAAGTTTCTTAACTCCATCGATCGTAGCATCTTATATTCACAATCGTACTACTGTCTCCTTGAAGGCCTATAATATGCATATTTGCAATCGTGTATGACACGTGGTGCTTGGTAGGGCATGAGAAACTCTCGGTGGATGGGTGTTCATATATTAATGGTAAGGCAGTGTATATGCAGTTTAAGCACTTTCAGCATTTTAAGCAAATGTGTAAATGTTTATTTATTTGATTAAAGACATTGAAGTCCATTTGTTCAGTAAAGAAACTTTATATAGAAACAAATCAAAAATTAAATCATATTATCGATCTACTTGCATTATCAAATTGATTTATTTAATATGAACGTAAAATATTAAAATGATTTTTGATTTTAAGGGATTTTTTTTAAATTAGGTGTGGTGCACCACTTTCTAAATTATATAAAATTACAAATGATTTGATTTTAAAATGGCTGTGTTTATCTCTGACTTTAAAACACTGGGTATCAACCGGTGCCCCAAACCTGCATAACAGAAATATTTAATCGCCCTGAATATGCATAACGTAATCATTAATTGTTCAAATTAACCCTAAACATGCATTTGAAAAATAAGCTTTCCTCTTTCTCCAATCAAAGTATATTCTTCGATAGCGTTATTAATTAAAATAATGTCTGAAACGATCGCTACTCTTCTTTCAAATTAGCAAATCGGTGCGCTATAATTCACTAGAAAAAGCAATTAAGAACAGTTCCTTCAAAGCACTTAAATGATTCTTTAAACATTGGAAATTTTTGAAATAATAAAAAAACTTATCATAATAGAATCACTTTAATGCGAAACAGCGATTTAAGAACCATTATAGATTAGCTATAATAAAGAAGAAAGGGGGGGGAGGCAAAAAAACCAAAGAATTTCCAAAACACCACAAATTCTCCGACTGACAACCGTTACATATTTCTCCCAGGGGCAGACCTACCCAACAGCTAACTGCCTCACTCTCCAAATAACGGGTGGTGTTGTCATGATCATTTACCCACTGTTATCGAAGAGTCCATGGAACTGAACTCGCCTTTGTGGGTTGGGAAGTTTCACTAAATTATGTCTATCGAGCAACGAGCCAGCATGTGTCGCGTTGTAGAAAGAAAGACTTGCCGATTACTTTCATAAATCTTCTCTCTCTCTCTCTCTCTCTCTCTCTCTCTCAACGATGTACAGTTCGCCTCTTCAATGTCATTCACTTCAGCGCTCGGCCCAACCTTTTTTCCATCACCGCAGTAGGGAATCCAAAAAATGACAAATTTTGATCATCCCTAAGACCCAAGCCGTATCACTTCCGTTAACGATCTCAGGCCCCTTTAATTATTCACCCCTAGAGTGTCGTTTGGGTTTTATGCCATTATGACATCAGCAAGAAAACGCATCTTGGGCGAAAGATTGCGTGAAAAATTGTTCTTTCTCGACTGGTATCTTTCTGTATTTGAAAAGTCTACAAGACCCATCAAAAAAAAAAAAAAGAACGTAGCGTGCTGCCATATCACATTTTTATTGGATGGTCTAACATAAAATTTGCCCTAAAGTCCATGGGGAGAATATTAGCGCTGAAGGATACCTCTAAAATAAACTGTTTTGTTGGCTGAAGGATAAAAGTCAACTATACGTTGCCGTTTTAATTTCTATCGTTTGAATTTACCACAAGTGAAGGCAAAATGGCGATAAATCACAACAATACCCCATCCTGGGTTTTTGATATTTATTCCCCCAAGGCTCTGCTGAACAAGCCAATTTCCTTCCGATATTATCTCATTGGGTGCAGTGACTACTCTGCGTTATTTTCAAAAGGGAGCACACATCTGGGAGTGAAAGCGCATTGAAATAAATGCATCATGCTGATAAAAGAAAGAAAGAGAAAACGATTGTCCTATTGGAGAGAAGTGCACGCTGCAGTTATATATAACCGAAGGAAAACACTTCAAATCAAAAATTCTCTAAATATGTTTTCTATTGACCTAATGGATGTAATAATTGGATTGGTTCCAGCTTTTTCCTTCAAGCCTCTACCAAGAATTGGAAAGTAATCACCAAAGAAACCACCCCAGTACAATAACGCACACTTTTTTTATTATTATTTAATGTTCAAAATAAAATTACTTGGCATAAATCTCTGAAATGGAGACCTCTTTTGTTGTTCGTACTCCCGATTGACTATAATTTTGCCAATGATATATCCAGTTGTATAAGGCAATGGTCAGGCCACGTCTTGAGTACTGCATACAGGTCGGGAGCCCTCATTTTAGGAAGGATGTTGAGCTGCTGGAACGAGTAAAGAGAAAGGGAACGAGATTGATGAGGGGACCATAAGAGTGCTGTTACCAGGAAAGGCTAGAATTCTGCAAATTGCAGCGTCTGGAGAATGAGCACCTGCGAGGTGATCTGATGAGGTGTTTAAGGCTTTGAATGGATTGCGCAAGCTCATTGTTGATCGAATCTGTGTGCTTTCTATTTACAAGCTGTTGTATTCTGTATTAGCTGGAATTAATTGGGATTCAGGGTTTTTCAAGTATACGAGTACTTGTGGAGTTGCACATTAGACCACGATACGAATGACACTTTCATTCCAAAAGTTAGATTCATAAAATATTTTCAAAATCTTTTCATACTTGCAGAAGTTAGATTCATAAAATCTACAGGGTGATCATTTTAAATGAGACCCGTGAAAATGAGAATAACTTTGAGTAAAAGAGAATAAAGTGCTAAGGATCTGTAATTTGCAAGAAAAATTCTTTATTTTTTAATATTACTGAACTTGTCACAAAATATGTTGAAAATGGTCACCACTGTGATCTCAACATAACTATGAATCATGATCGAAACGCTGCCTGAAGGGTATTGGGAGTGATTTGGAAATTAATTTAAATATGCTACTTTTCTGTTCTTCCAGAGTGCTTGGATTATTGTAGTGGGCATAACCTCTGCCAAGATTTCAGTGACTTAAGTTAATCGTTCCCCAGTCACATTCCCAGACTCCTTAATCATTTTCACAAGCTTCTAAATCGCAGATTTTGTGGAACCTTAAGACATCATGTTCATTTACTGTTTGTACTGCGCTTGCCCATTAAAATGATTACCCTCTTGTACGTATATTGCAGCCAACTCTATGATGTTATAATGAACTAAGTTTATTTATTCAGGGTGCCCATAAAGTCCTTGTGCCCTAATGGGTAGCACAGTTGGTAGAATCGCCGTCCACCCCACACCGGCTGGAAAAGAACCGAGTTCGAGTCTCGTCGATGACAGGAAGAAATTTTATGGGCCTTTTTCACAATGTGGCCGAGTTAGTCGGTCTCAGGCGACAGTAGCATGGTTTTTTTCTCCACAAACTCTTTTTTTTCCATCCAGAAACAGAAAATCGACCTCAGAATACACGCAATTTACAGACAGTATACAAGAAGCAATATGGACTTAGTGGCTGATGGCCTTAGTCGCTAAAAACCTATTAAAATCTCTATTACAACAACAACAAAGTCCTTATGTCCCGAAACTTCAGTTATTCGACTGGTAACTCCACTCACTTCGGATAATTGAATGCCTGTGAATTAATATTCACGAAAGGGGCGGCGAAAAATATCCATAACCAAAGGAAGGGAAGGAGGATATGGTAAAAACAGTTGGAAATCATTTCAACAGCAAAATAAGGTTTACAACAACTGTTGAAAGTTTTGAAGAATCCACCAAAGTCCTTCGAAATTTAAACATTTTTAGCGTGTTATTCTTAAAGAATATGCCGGCGTGTTCCTTAAAAAATATTAATAATGGAATAAGCGTAGTTTTTTTTTTCTCCCATCTTCAGCAGAAACACATCTTTATCTTCTATTCAGAACTGCGTATTCACCCCAAACGAGATAAACTCATTCTTTTTCCACAAAAGTAGTTCAGATTAGATTCTTTATCCACTCAGCAACGGCAAGGGGCAGATAACAAACTGTAGCAACGCGTGGATCATATATCACATTTGTTGGAACACCATCTTTCTGCTCGTGACCACGCGCAAAGTACACTATCAACAAACTTTCTAGCCGCGCTAAACGAAATTCAAGAAGTGACTTCTGCACCAACACCAACCCCCGGGAGAGACGCAAAGCATACATTGGCACTCACTCGCATTATTTTAACCCCGCATACGTGCGGCGTGTGCCCAGAAGCCCTCCCCGCCCCTCTTTCTATTTCCAGTTCCAATAAACTTCTTAAAAAGAATACGCGCCCAACTTGCCCAAAACATTGAAACAACGTGGATGAAATAAAATTTTTAGCTCGGTCATCGCATTAAAAATAAACAGAACTTCTTTTTCTTTCGCGTGAGGAGATACAAACTGCAGTCATTAGACTTCAGCATTCTGGGTAAAAAAGAGAGGAAAAAAGTAATTTACGGCGTAAAGAGAAGTCCTTTTTCAACGTAGCGTTAGGTGCAGTGCACAAAACGCATGCGCGGTACAGTTATTTGGTAAATGAATAAATAAAAAGGGAACCCGCTGCTAGGAAGAAGTGATGATACACGTTGTAGAGGTACAGGGTGTTTTCCCAAGATGGAAATAGGTACGCAACCTCTGTAAACAGATGTAGGAAGGCCAGAAGGCAGCCATTAAAAGAATTCTGTTTTCGTGATAAATTTAGCTCTTTGATGGGCACTCTTTACAGCACGAGACCGTTCATATCCCAAGAAAGAGACAAATTCTCCCATAAGTGTGCATCTATAATTTCGAAATAGAGCAATATTTCTCTCTCTCTCTCTCTCTCTCTCTCTCTCTCTTTGTCATTCTTCACTCTCTCTTTATCCTTTATATATTATTTTTCTCTCTTTTCTCTCTTCCTCTTTATTCAATATATGTCATCCTTCTCTCTCTCTTCATTATCTGTCATTCTTCTCTCTTTTCTCTCTCTTTAGAATAGAATAGAATAGAATCTTTAATTGCAGCAATGATAGACATACAATTAGTCCCGTCACGGCATGGTGGTGCCAGGGGTGAACAAAACATATTTACAAAAGAGATACACATGAGAAAAAAAGATAAATCAGATTATTAACAAAGCACAGTTTTACATTTTCAGTTTGACGAGGATACCCTTCCTGTATTTTTTATTATTGACCACTTCTTGGAGGTCCCCGTCGATGGCTTGCAGTGAGGGCAGCATTTGCTTTGGCAGGAATCTGTCGGTTAGTACTAGCCGGTTACGGTTTGCTAGCAGCTGTGCTGAAGACCGGAGATAAGGGGGAGGAATGCGCCAAGAGCAGTGATCCCAGAAGTTCGGCTCTGTAATTTTACCGGTGGCCATCTTGATGGTGAACAGCAGCCTTCTTTCTCCCATGTAGGACCGGAGCCTGCGTAGTTGAAGAGCTTCTGCTAACTGCGTTGATCTGAGAGCTGGGGGAAGGTGGAGTTTGCTGTTGGCCCATTTTAGAAGCCAGAATTCGGCAGAGAATATTCTTTTGATGTTGGATTCGGCGGCCGAGGCCCATATCTCTGAAGCATACAGTATTGTCGGGTAAAGGATTGATACGATGTATCTTTTTACCAGTTGTGGGTCGGTGGTGTGGAGCAGCTGTTGTTTGGCGACCCAGCGTAGTGAGTTCAGCCTCGACTGTATGAGGTTTATGTGATCGTTGAAAGATAGTTTGGAGTCGAAGACGACCCCCAGATCTTTGTGTGTTTGAACACTTGGAACTGAGGAGCCGTTAAGCACAGGCTCCAACGTTGTTGGGCTGCCCTTTAGAGAGTAAGTTATTTGTGCTGATTTTAGGGGGTTGATTTGGAGGTTGAAGGTATTGAGGTAGTCAGCCATGTCCTGCAGTTTGCTAGTGATTTGCTGAGTGATTTCGGCTGCCGAGTTGGATGGCGATATTTTAGTAAGGAGCTTGACATCGTCAGCATATGTGATCCAATTGCACTTATTGGTCACAAATGGCACCATGATTGCTGAGAAGAGAATGCCAGACAGGACCCCCCCCTTGAGGTACACCGGCAGTTATGTGGCGCCATTTATCCTTTGTGCCATTCTTCTCTCCTCTCTTTCTCTGTCTCTTTATCCTTTGTATCAATTTTCTCTCTTTGCTCTCTCTCTTTATCCTTTATTTGTCCTTCTCTCTTTATCCTTTGTGTTATTCTTCTCTCTTTTCTCTCTCGCTTTCTTTATCCTTTGTGTCATTCTTCTCTCTCTCTCTTTATTCTATATCTGTCATTCTTCTCTCTCTCTCTCTCTCTCTCTCTCTCTCTCTCTCTCTCCCTCCTTATCCTTGATTGTATGTCATTCTTCTCTCTCTCTCTCTCTCTCTCTCTCTCTCTCTCTCTCTCTCTCTCTCTCTCTCTCTCTCTCTCTCTCGCTCTCCTTATCCTTTATTATATGTCATTCTTCTATCTATTCTCTCTCTCTTTATCCTTTATTATATGTCATTCTTCTTTCTTTTCTCTTTCCCTCTTTATTCTATATATGTCATTCTTCTTTCTTTTCTCTTTCCCTCTTTATTCTATATATGTCATTCTTCTTTCTTTTCTTTATGTCATTATGTGTCATGTCATTCTTTTTTCTCTCTCTCTTCATCCATTATCTATCATTCTTCTCTCTTTCTCTCTCTCTTTATTCTTTATGTGTCATCCTTCTCTCTCTCTCTCTTTCTCTCTGTCTTTATTCGTTATGTGTCATCCTTCTCTCTCTCTCTCTTTCTCTCTGTCTTCATTCTTTATGTGTCATCCTTCTCTCTCTCTCTTTCTCTCTGTATCTCTTTATTCTATATGTGTCATTCTTCTTCTCTCTCTCTCTCTCCCTCTATCATTTTTGTGCCTCTTTCGCTGTTATTCTCTATCTGTCATTATTCTCTTTCTCGTTCTCTTATCTTTTTAGTGTCTTTCTGTCTTATGTATTTTTCTGTCTTTCTCTATCATTTTCTCTTTCTTTCTCCGCATCTTTTTCTTAATTTTCTTCTCTCTCTCTTACTCTATTTGCCTTTTTCGCCATTATCTTTCTTTCTCTCTGTGCAAAAAAAAAAAAAAAAAAAAAAACCTTCTCTCTTATTGAAAAAGAAAGATGAATTACAGACATTGGCAGCTACTTGTGTAGTTGGCTTTCACAGTTTCACTATTTACGTACACGAATTAAAAAAATCTTCATTGTATTCGCTTGCATGTACACGTGCCTATATAAACTATCATATTACGGCCACCAATAATGAACTCATCTACTCATGTGAAGCATGTCTCAAAATTTCGTGTGTTCTCTAGTCAGTTTGCCTATTAGCCTATTATACTCTCCTGAGACCGATCAACTCAGCCCCGGTATGAAAAAAAAAGCCCATAAAAGTTCCACGCATTACTAACAAGATTCGAACCCCGGCCTTTTCCACCCGGCCTGGGGAGGAAGGTGACTATATCCACTGTGCTACCTCAAAGACAGCGTATATATAGCGAAAGGACACTGAAACGGGACCACCTAAAGAGAGCGAGTAGATCCAGCCACAGCAATAGAAGCTGGGTTGAGTGAACGCAGTCAGCTGTCAATGCGTGGGTATGAGTACAGCTAATATGATGAACATGGAAAGAAATGAAGATAATGGGACTTTCAAAACTTCATGATTGTTGTTTCAAGGATGGGCAAGCGTGTCCATATACTTTAAACATCGATGATAAATCCTCATTTGAACCAAATTAACAACTAAAACAAAGTTGTTGAATTTGGTTTCAATATAAAATTATCTGCTTAGCCAACTATCATGCCGTGCTTGAAGTTCGTAAAGACATTTCAACCAGTAATAACGTTGAAAAGACTTTACGAATGTTGCATATTGGACACAATAACGATGTACCATTTCCTGCTGTTGATATTATTCGGAAAATGCCCGTAAAATGATTCATCCGAGGGAGTTGTTCGGCGCACTGTCTGGATATTGAAACGCCGCTCTCTTATATTTACAACCGGATTGTAAACTGCTTTAACACTTAATTACTTCGTTAGCGAGAAAGCCTCAAAAGACCTATTAGTACCACAATATGTTGGTCGTTGTTAAAACACTGTTTATTAATATGGTGATTTGAACGCCGTTTGCAATGTTTCCTCGACTGTTTCATTGC